>NC_092238.1:15736308-15786308 GCF_036320965.1 Panulirus ornatus | reverse complement strand
CTTCACCTCTTGCACCTTTCTCTTGACCTTCTGTCTCTTTCTTTTATGCAAAAATAGTCCAAACGCCTCTCTCTTCTCGTTCACGAACACTCTTACTTCTTCATCCCACCACTCACTGCCCTTTCTAATCTGCCCACCTCCCACCTTTCCCATGCCGCATGCATCGTTTGCGCAAGCCATCACTGCTTCCCTAAATACATCCCATTCCTCCCATATTCCTCTTACGTCATTTGTTCCCCTTTTTCCATTCTACACTCAATCTCTCCTGGTACTTTCACACACAATTCTCCTTTCTAATCTCACTTATTCTCACCAGTCTCGTCACCCCAACATTCGCTCTTCTTTTATAAAAACCTCTATAAATCTTAACCTTCGCCTCCACAAGATAATGATCAGACATCCCTCCAGTTGCCCCTCTCAGCACATTAACATCCAAAAGTCTCTCTTTCACACCTATCAATTAACACTAATCCAATAACACTCTCTTGTCATCTCTCCTACTTGTATATGTATACTTATGTATATCTCTTTTTTCAAACCAAGTATTCGCAAACACCAGTCCTATTTCGGCTCACAAATCTACAATCTCTCCACCATTTTCATTTACAACACTGAACACCCCATGCACACTAATTATACCCTTAACCGCCACATTACTCACCTTCGCATTCAAATCACCCATCACTATAACCCGGTATTGTGCAGAATAGCTGCTAACACACTCACTTATCTGCTCCCAAAACACTTGCCTCTCATGATCTTTCTTCTCATGCCCAGGTGCATATGCACCAATAACTACATCCAGTTTCAGTTTTACCCATATCAATCAATCAATCAATCAATATATATATATATATATATATATATATATATATATATATATATATATATATATATATATATATATATATATATATATTTATATATATATATATATATATTTATATATATATATATATATATATATATATATATATATATATATATATATATATATATATATATATATATATATATATATATATATTTTTTTTTTTTTTTTTGCTTTGTCGCTGTCTCCCGCGTTTGCGAGGTAGCGCAAGGAAACAGGCGAAAGAAATGGCCCAACCCCCCCCCCCCATACACATGTATATACATACGTCCACACACGCAAATATACATACCTACACAGCTTTCCATGGTTTACCCCAGACGCTTCACATGCCCTGATTCAATCCACTGACAGCACGTCAACCCCGGTATACCACATCGATCCAATTCACTCTATTCCTTGCCCTCCTTTCACCCTCCTGCATGTTCAGGCCCCGATCACACAAAATCTTTTTCACTCCATCTTTCCACCTCCAATCTGGTCTCCCACTTCTCCTCGTTCCCTCCACCTCCGACACATATATCCTCTTGGCCAATCTTTCCTCACTCATTCTCTCCATGTGCCCAAACCATTTCAAAACACCCTCTTCTGCTCTCTCAACCATGCTCTTTTTATTTCCACACATCTCTTTTACCCTTACGTTACTTACTCGATCAAACCACCTCACACCACACATTGTCCATAAACATCTCATTTCCAGCACATCCATCCTCCTGCGCACAACTCTATCCATAGCCCACGCCTCGCAACCATACAACATTGCTGGAACCACTATTCCTTCAAACATACCCATTTTTGCTTTCCGAGATAATGTTCTCGACTTCCACACATTCTTCAAGGCTCCCAGGATTTTCGCCCCCTCCCCCACCCTATGATCCACTTCCGCTTCCATGGTTCCATCCGCTGCCAGATCCACTCCCAGATATCTAAAACACTTTACTTCCTCCAATTTTTCTCCATTCAAACTTACCTTCCAATTGACTTGACCCTCAACCCTACTGTACCTAATAACCTTGCTCTTATTCACATTTACTCTTAACTTTCTTCTTTCACACACTTTACCAAACTCAGTCAACAGCTTCTGCAGTTTCTCACATGAATCAGCCACCAGCGCTGTATCATCAGCGAACAACAACTGACTCACTTCCCAAGCTCTCTCATCCCAACAGACTTCATACTTGCCCCTCTTTCCAAAACTCTTGCCTTTACCTACCTAACAACCCCATCCATAAACAAATTAAACAACCATGGAGACATCACACACCCCTGCCGCAAACCTACATTCACTGAGAACCAATCACTTTCCTCTCTTCTTACACGTACACATGCCTTACATCCATGATAAAACTTTTCACTGCTTCTAACAACTTGCCTCCCACACCATTTATTCTTAATACCTTCCACAGAGCATCTCTATCAACTCTATCATATGCCTTCTCCAGATCCATAAATTCTACATACAAATCCATTTGCTTTTCTAAGTATTTCTCACATACATTCTTCAAGGCAAACACCTGATCCACACATCCTCTACCACTTTTGAAACCAAACTGCTCTTCCCCAATCTGATGCTCTGTACATGCCTTCACCCTCTCAATCAATACCCTCCCATATAATTTACCAGGAATACTCAACAAACTTATACCTCTGTAATTTGAGCACTCACTCTTATCCCCTTTGCCTTTGTACAATGGTACTATGCACGCATTCCGCCAATCCTCAGGCACTTCACCATGAGTCATACATACATTAAATAATCTTACCAACCAGTCAATAATACAGTCACCCCCTTTTTTAATAAATTCCACTGCAATACCATCCAAACCTGCTGCCTGGCAGATATAGGGTGTTTTGGTCGAGGTGGTGTGCAAAGTGAGAGGGTTAGGGAAAATGATTTGGTAAACAGAGAATAGGTAGTAAAAGCTTTGCGGAAGATGAAAGCCAGCAAGGCAGCAGGTTTGGATGATATATATATTTTTTTTTTTTTTTTTTTTTCATACTATTCGCCATTTCCCGCGATAGCGAGGTAGCGTTAAGAACAGAGGACTGGGCCTTTGAGGGAATATCCTCACCTGGCCCCCTTCTCTGTTCCTTCTTTTGGAAAATTAAAAAAAAAAAAAAAACGAGAGGGGAGGATTTCCAGCCCCCCGCTCCCTTCCCTTTTAGTCGCCTTCTACGACACGCAGGGAATACGTGGGAAGTATTCTTTCTCCCCTATCCCCAGGGATATATATATATATATATATATATATATATATATATATATATATATATATATATATATATATATATATATATATATATATATATATATATATATATATATATATATATATATATATATATATATATATATATATATATATCCCTGGGGATAGGGGAGAAAGAATACTTCCCACTTATTCCCTGCGTGTCGTAGAAGGCAGCTGAAAGGGGAGGGAGTGGGTAGCTGGAAATCCTCCCCTCTCGTTTCTTTTAAATTTTCCAAAAGAAGGAACAGAGAAAGGGGCAAGGCGAGGATATTCCCTCAAGGGCCAAGTCCTCTGTTCTTAACGCTACCTCGCTAACGCGGGAAAGGGCGAATAGTATGAAATATATATATATATATATATATATATATATATATATATATATATATATATATATATATATATATATATATATATATATATATATATATATATATATATATATATATATATATATATATATATATATATGTATATATATATATATATATATATATATATATATATATATATATATATATATATATATATATATATATATATATATATATATATATATTGGAAAGGATCACAGTTTGCGCGTGATCAAGATATTCCTATGAGTCCACGGGGAAAATGAAACACGATAAGTTCCCAAGTGCGCTTTCGTGTAATAATCACATCATCAGGGGAGATACAACAGAGAAATATAAGTCAGTTGATATACATCGAAGAGACGAAGCTAGGCCGCCATTTGGTAAACGTGTGATTGTCCATTTGTTTTGGACAATCACATGTTTATATATAAAGCGCACTTGGGAACTTATCGTGTTTCATTTTCCCCGTGGACTCATAGGAATATATATATATATATATATATATATATATATATATATATATATATATATATATATATATATATATATATATATATATATATATATATATATATATATATATATATATATATATATATATATAATTATGATTACAGAGGTATAAGTTTGTTGAGTATTACTGGTAATTTATATGGGAGGGTATTGATTGAGAGGGTGAAGGCATGTACAGAGCATCAGATTGGGGAAGAGCAGTGTGGTTTCAGAAGTGGTAGAGGATATGTGGATCAGGTGTTTGCTTTGAAGAATGTATGTGAGAAATACTTAGAAAAGCAAATGGATTTGTATGTAGCATTTATGGATCTGGAGAAGGCATATGATAGAGTAGATAGAGATGCTCTGTGGAAGGTAGTAAGAATATATGGTGTAGGAGGAAAGTTGTTAGAAGCAGTGAAAAGTTTTTATCGAGGATGTAAGTCATGTGTACGTGTAGGAAGAGAGAAAAGTGATTGGTTCTCAGTGAATGTAGGTTTGCAGCAGGGATATGCGATGTCTCCATGGTTGTTTAAATTGTTTATGGATGGGGTTGTTAGGGAGGTGAATGCAAGAGTTATGGAAAGAGGGGAAGGTATGCAGTCTGTTGTGGATGAGAGAGCTTGGGAAGTGAGTCAGTTGTTGTTCGCTGATGATACAGCGGTGGTGGCTGATTCATGTGAGAAACTGCAGAAGCTGGTGACTGAGTTCTGTAAAGTGTGTGAAAGAAGAAAGTTAAGAGAAAATGTGAATAAGAGCAAGGTTATTAGGTACAGTAGGGTTGAGGGTCAAGTAAAGTGGAAGGTAAGTTTGAATGGAGAAAAACTGGAGGAAGTAAAGTGTTTTAGATATCTGGGAGTGGATCTGGCAGCGGATGGAACCATGGAAACGGAAGTGAATCATAGGGTGGGGGAGAGGGCGAAAATCCTGGGAGCCTTGAAGAATGTGTGGAAGTCGAGAACATTATCTCGGAAAGCAAAAATGGGTATGTTTGAAGGAATAGTGGTTCCAACAATGTTGTATGGCTGCGAGTCGTGGGCTATGGATAGAGTTGTGCGCAGGAGGGTGGATGTGCTGAAAATGAGATGTTTGAGGACGATATGTGGTGTGAGGTGGTTTGATCGAGTAAGTAATGTAAGGGTAAGAGAGATGTGTGGAAATAAAAAGAGCGTGGTTGAGAGAGCAGAAGAGGGTGTTTTGAAATGGTTTGGTCACATGGAGAGAATGAGTGAGGAAAGATTGACCAAGAGGATATATGTGTCGGAAGTGGAGGGAACGAGAAGTGGGAGACCAAATTGGAGGTAGAAAGATGGAGTGAAAAAGATTTTGAGTGATCGGGGCTGAACATGCAGGAGGGTGAAAGGCGGGCAAGGAATAGAGTGAATTGGATCGATGTGGTATATCGGGGTCGACGTGCTGTCAATGGATTGAATCAGGGCGTATGAAGCGTCTGCGGTAAACTATGGAAAGTTCTGTGGGGCCTGGATGTGGAAAGGGAGCTGTGGTTTCGGGCATTATTTCATGACAGCTAGAGACTGAGTGTGAACGAATGAGGGGGGAGGGGGATGTTTTTCCATGTGTGGCGAGGTGGCGATGGAAATGAATAAAGGCAGACAGTGTGAATTGTGTGCATGTGTATATATATATGTGTCTCTGTGTATATATATATGTGTACATTGAGATGTATGGGTATGTATATTTGCGTGTGTGGACGTGTGTGTATATACATGTGTATGGGGGTGGGTTGGGCCATTTCTTTCGTCTGTTTCCTTGCGCTACCTCGCAAACGCGGGAGACAGCGACAAAGCAAAAAAAAAAAAAATTATACATATATATATATATATATATATATATATATATATATATATATATATATATATATATATATATATATATATATATATATATATATATATATATATGTTATCCCTGGGAATAGGGGATGAAGAATACTTCCCACGTATTCCCTGCGTGTCGTAGAAGGCGACTAAAAGGGGAGGAAGCTGGGGGCTGGAAATGCTCCCCTCTCTCTTTTTTTTTTTTTTAATTTTCCAAAAGAAGGAACAGAGGGGGCCAAGTTAGGATATTCCAAAAAAGGCCCAGTCCTCTGTTCTTAACGCTACCTCGCTAACGCGGGAAATGGCGAATAGTTTAAAAGAAAAAAGAATATATATATATATATATATATATATATATATATATATATATATATCTTTTTTTACTTTTTTTTTTTTTTTCAAACTATTCACCATTTCCCGCGTTAGCGAGGTAGCGTTAAGAACAGAGGACTGGGCCTTTGTGGAATATCCTCACCTGGCCCACCTCTCTGTACCTTCTTCTGGAAAATTAAAAAAGAAGAAAAAAAAAAAAAACGAGAGGGGAGGATTTCCAGCCTCCCGCTCCCTCCCCTTTTAGTCGCCTTTTACGACATGCAGGAAATACGTGGGAAGTATTCTTAATCCCCTATCCCCAGGGATAATATATATATATATATATATATATATATATATATATATATATATATATATATATATATATATATATATATATATATATATATATATATATATATATATATATATATATATATATATATATATTTATATGTATGTATAATGCACCGAAATCACAGCTCCCTTTCCACATCCAGGCCCCACAAAACTTTCCATGGCTTGCCCCAGACGCTTCACATGCCCTGGTTCAATCCATTGACAGCACGTCGACTCCGGTATACCACATCGTTCCAATTCACTCTATTCCTTGCACGCCTTTCACCCTCCTGCATATTCAGGCCCCGATCACTCAGAATCTTTTTCACTCCATCTTTCCACCTCCAATTTGTTCTCCCACTTCTCGTTCTCTCCACCAGCGACTCATATATCCTCTTTGTCAATCTTTCCTCACTCATTCTCTCCATGAGACCAAGCTACTTCAAAACACCCTCTTCTGCTCTCTTAACCACACTCTTTAATTACCACACACATATCTCTTACCCTTACATTACTTACTCGATCAAACTACCTCACACCACATATTGTCCTCAAACATCTCATTTCCAGCACGTCCACCCTTCTCCGCACAACTCTATCTATAGCCCACGCCTCGCAGCATATAACACTGATGGAACCACTATGCCTTCAAACATACCCATTTTTGCTTTCCAAGATAACGTTCTCGACTTCCACACATTCTTCAACGCTCCTAGAACTTTCGCCCCCTCCCCCACCCTATGATTCACTTACACTACCATGGTTCCCTTCCCCGCCAAATCCACTCCCAGATATCTAAAACACTTCACTTTCTCCAGTTTTTCTCCATTCATGCTTACCTCCCACTCGACTTGTCCCTCAAGCCTACTGTACCTAATAACCTTGCTCTTATTCACATTTACTCTCAGCTTTCTTCTTTCCACACTTTACAAAACTCAGTCACCAGCTTCTGCAGTTTCTCACACGAATCAGCCACCAGCGCTGCATCACCAGCGAACAACAACTGACTCACTTCCCAAGCTCTCTCATCCACAACAAACTGCATACTTACCTCTCTTTCCAAAACTCTTGCATTCACCTCCCTAACAACCCATCCATAAACAAATTAAACAACCATGGAGATATCACGCACCCCTGCCGCAAACCACCATTCATTGAGAAACAATCACTTTCCTCTCTTCCTACTCTTATACATGCCCTACATCCTTGATAAAAACTTTTCACTGCTTCTAACAACTTGCCTCCCACACCATATATTCTTAATACCTTCCACAGAGCATCTCTATCAACTCTTTTATATGCCTTCTCCAGATCCATGAATGCTACATACAAATCCATTTGCTTTTCTAAGTATTTCTCACATACATTCTTCAAAGCAAACACCTGATCCACACATCCTCTACCACTTCTGAAACCACACTGCTCTTCCCCAATCTGATGCTCTGCACATGCCTTCACCCTCTCAGTCAATACCCTAGCATTTAATTTCCCAGGAATACTCAACAAACTTATACCTCTGTAATTTGAGCACTCACTTTCATCCCCTTTGCCTTTGTACAATGGCACTATGCAAGCATTCTGCTAATCCTCAGACACCTCACCATGAGTCCTACATACATCACATAACCTTACCAAGCAGTCAACAATACAGTCACCCCCCTTTTTAATAAATTCCACTGCAGTACCATCGAAACCTGCTGCCTTGCCGGCTTTCATCTTCCGCAAAGCTTTTACTACCTCTTCTTTGTTTACGAAATCATTCTTCATAACCCTCTCACTTTGCACACCACCTTGACCAGAACACCCTATATCTGCTACTCTATCA
The DNA here is from genome assembly GCF_036320965.1 of Panulirus ornatus. Classification (NCBI taxonomy): domain Eukaryota; kingdom Metazoa; phylum Arthropoda; class Malacostraca; order Decapoda; family Palinuridae; genus Panulirus; species Panulirus ornatus. The sequence goes on along the minus strand of NC_092238.1, from coordinate 15,778,026 downwards.
TTAAACACGTTCAACAAACCTTCAAAATACTCACTCCATCTCCTTCTCACATCACCACCTTCTCTTGACCTCCTGCTTCTTTCTTTTATACATCTCCCAGTCATTTGCATTATTTCCCTGCAAAAATCGTCCAAATGCCTCTCGCTTCTCTTTCACTAATAATCTTTCTTCTTCATCCCACCACTCACTACCCTTTCTAATCCGCCCACCTCCCACGCTTTCTCATGCCACAAGCATCTTTTGCGCAAGGTTTGTTGAATGTGTTTGATGATAGAGTGTCAGATATAGGGTGTTTTGGTCGAGATGGTGTGCAAAGTGAGAGGGTTAGGGAAAATGATTTGGTAAACAGAGAAGAGGTAGTAAAAGCTTTGCGGAAAATGAAAGCCGGCAAGGCAGCAGGTTTGGATGGTATTGCAGTGGAATTTATTAAAAAAGGGGGGTGACTGTATTGTTGACTGGTTGGTAAGGTTATTTAATGTATGTATGACTCACGGTGAGGTGCCTGAGGATTGGCGGAATGCGTGCATAGTGCCATTGTACAAAGGCAAAGGGGATAAGAGTGAGTGCTCAAATTACAGAGGTATAAGTTTGTTGAGTATTCCTGGTAAATTATATGGGAGGGTATTGATTGAGAGGGTGAAAGCATGTACAGAGCATCAGATTGGGGAAGAGCAGTGTGGTTTCAGATGCGGTAGAGGATGTGTGGATCAGGTGTTTGCTTTGATGAATGTATGTGAGAAATACTTAGAAAAGCAAATGGATTTGTATGTAGCATTTATGGATCTGGAGAAGGCATATGATAGAGTTGATAGAGATGCTCTGTGGAAGGTATTAAGAATATATGGTGTGGGAGGCAAGTTGTTAGAAGCAGTGAAAAGTTTTTATCGAGGATGTAAGGCATGTGTACGTGTAGGAAGAGAGGAAAGTGATTGGTTCTCAGTGAATGTAGGTTTGCGGCAGGGGTGTGTGATGTCTCCATGGTTGTTTAATTTGTTTATGGATGGGGTTGTTAGGGAGGTGAATGCAAGAGTTTTGGAAAGAGGGGCAAGTATGAAGTCTGTTGGGGATGAGAGAGCTTGGGAAGTGAGTCAGTTGTTGTTCGCTGATGATACAGCGCTGGTGGCTGATTCATGTGAGAAACTGCAGAAGCTGGTGACTGAATTTGGTAAAGTGTGTGAAAGAAGAAAGCTAAGAGTAAATGTGAATAAGAGCAAGGTTATTAGGTACAGTAGGGTTGAGGGTCAAGTCAATTGGGAGGTGAGTTTGAATGGAGAAAAACTGGAGGAAGTGAAGTGTTTTAGATATCTGGGAGTGGATCTGGCAGCGGATGGAACCATGGAAGCGGAAGTGGATCATAGGGTGGGGGAGGGGGCGAAAATTCTGGGAGCCTTGAAGAATGTGTGGAAGTCGAGAACATTATCTCGGAAAGCAAAAATGAGTATGTTTGAAGGAATAGTGGTTCCAACAATGTTGTATGGTTGCGAGGCGTGGGCTATGGATAGAGTTGTGCGCAGGAGGATGGATGTGCTGGAAATGAGATGTTTGAGGACAATGTGTGGTGTGAGGTGGTTTGATCGAGTAAGTAACGTAAGGGTAAGAGAGATGTGTGGAAATAAAAAGAGCGTGGTTGAGAGAGCAGAAGAGGGTGTTTTGAAATGGTTTGGTCACATGGAGAGAATGAGTGAGGAAAGATTGACCAAGAGGATATATGTGTCGGAGGTGGAGGGAACGAGGAGAAGAGGGAGACCAAATTGGAGGTGGAAAGATGGAGTGAAAAAGATTTTGTGTGATCGGGGCCTGAACATGCAGGAGGGTGAAAGGAGGGCAAGGAATAGAGTGAATTGGATCGATGTGGTATACCGGGGTTGACGTGCTGTCAGTGGATTAAATCGGGGCATGTGAAGCGTCTGGGGTAAACCATGGAAAGCTGTGTAGGTATCTATATTTTGCGTGTGTGGACTTATATATATACATGTGTATGGGGGTGGGTTGGGCCATTTCTTTCGTCTGTTTCCTTGCGCTACCTCGCAAACGCGGGAGACAGCGACAAAGCAAAAATATATATATATATATATATTATATATATATATATATATATATATATATATATATATATATATATATATATAATATATATATATATATGTATGTGTATATATATATATATATGTGTGTATATATATATATATATATGTATATATATATATATATATATATATATATATATATATATATATATATATATATATATATATATATATATATATATATATATATATATATATATATATATATATATACATATATATATATATATATATGTATGTGTATATATATATATATATATATATATATGTATATATATATATATATATATATATATATATATATATATATATATATATATATATATATATATATATATATATATATATATATATATATATATATATATATATATATATATATATATATATATATATATATATATATATATATATATATATATATATATGTATATATATATATATATATATATATATATATATATATATATATATATATATATATATATATATATATATATATATATATATATATATATATATATATATATATATATATATTATACTTTGTCACTTTCTCCTGCGTTAGTTACGTAGTGTAAGAAAACAGACGAAAGCATGGCCTAACCCACTCACATACTCATGTATATATGTACACGCCCACACACGCACATATACATACCTATGCAATTCAACGTATACATACGTATACATTCATAGACATATACATATACGCACATGTACTTATTGATACTTGCTGCCTTCATCCATTTTTGTCGCCATTCCGCCACACATGAAATGGCACCCCTTTCCCCCCGCGCGTGCGTCAGGTATTGCTAAGAAAGGACAAAAAAGGCCACATTCGTTCAGTCTCTAGTTGTCATTTGTAATGCACCGAAACTACAGCTCTCTTTCCACATCCAGGCCCCACAACATTTTCCATGGTTTACCCCAGACGGTTCACAATCCCTGGTTCAATCCACTGACAGCACGTCGACCCCGGTATACCACATCGTTCCAGTTCGCTCTAATCCTTGCACGCCTTTCACCCTCCTGTATTCCTTCTATTCCTTCTAACATACCCATTTCCGTTATCAACTGTACCTCCTTTACTACGAGAATAATCATTGAATCTTTCATTATCATATTTACAAAGAATTGTAACATCAACATTAGTGAAGGTTTATACAACCGGATAGCTTTGTCGTAGGCAAAATTTGTAAACTGTTCCCTTTCCTGTCCACATAATAAAATTTTATGACGGGCATGTTGCCAGACCCGAACGCCACCAACCCGAACACCAGCATTCGGTAACGCTTGTTTAAAAGTGGCGTCCTTGCTACTTTTCTTCCGTTTATATCAAGTGACTGTTCTACACGTTTTATGTCATTCTTGTACCTCCCCCGATGATGTGATCATGAAACGAAAGTGCACTTGGGAAATTATCGTGTTTTATTTTCCTTGTGGTTGTTTGCATGCACTAGATCATGCGCACCGCTATGACCTCTTGCAATATATATATATATATATATATATATATATATATATATATATATATATATATATATATATATATATATATATATATCCATATATATATATATATATATATATATATATATATATATATATATATATATATATATATATATATATATACATATATATATATATATATATATATATATATATATATATATATATATATATATATATATATATATATATATATATATATACATGGGGGTGACTTTTTTATTGACTGGTTGGTAAGGTTATTTAATGTATGTATGACTAATGGTGAGGTGCCTGAGGATTGGCGGAATGCGTGCATAGTGCCATTGTACAAAGGCAAAGGGGATAAGAGTGAGTGCTCAAATTACAGAGGTATAAGTTTGTTGAGTATTCCTGGTAAATTATATGGGAGGGTATTGATTGAGAGGGTGAAGGCATGTACAGAGCATCAGATTGGGGAAGAGCAGTGTGGTTTCAGAAGTGGTAGAGGATGTGTGGATCAGGTGTTTGCTTTGAAGAATGTATGTGAGAAATACTTAGAAAAGCAAATGGATTTGTATGTAGCATTTATGGATCTGGAGAAGGCATATGATAGAGTTGATAGAGATGCTCTGTGGAAGGTATTAAGAATATATGGTGTGGGAGGCAAGTTGTTAGAAGCAGTGAAAAGTTTTGATCGAGGATGTAAGGCATGTGTACGTGTAGGAAGAGAGGAAAGTGATTGGTTCTCAGTGAATGTAGGTTTGCGGCAGGGGTGTGTGATGTCTCCATGGTTGTTTAATTTGTTTATGGATGGGGTTGTTAGTGAGGTGAATGCAAGAGTTTTGGAAAGAGGGGCAAGTATGAAGTCTGTTGTGGATGAGAGAGCTTGGGAAATGAGTCAGTTGTTGTTCGCTGATGATACAGCGCTGGTGGGTGATTCATGTAAGAAACTGCAGAAGCTGGTGACTGAGTTTGGTAAAGTGTGTGAAAGAAGAAAGTTAAGAGTAAATGTGAATAAGAGCAAGGTTATTAGGTACAGTAGGGTTGAGGGTCAAGTCAATTGGGAGGTAAGTTTGAATGGAGAAAAACTGGAGGAAGTAAAGTGTTTTAGATATCTGGGAGTGGATCTGGCAGCGGATGGAACCATGGAAGCGGAAGTGGATCATAGGGTGGGGGAGGGGGCGAAAATTCTGGGAGCCTTGAAGAATGTGTGGAAGTCGAGAACATTATCTCGGAAAGCAAAAATGGGTATGTTTCAAGGAATAGTGGTTCCAACAATATTGTATGGTTGCGAGGCGTGGGCTATGGATAGAGTTGTGCGCAGGAGGATGAATGTGCTGGAAATGAGATGTTTGAGGACAATGTGTGGTGTGAGGTGGTTTGATCGAGTAAGTAACGTAAGGGTAAGAGAAATGTGTGGAAATAAAAAGAGCGTGGTTGAGAGAGCAGAAGAGGGTGTTTTGAAATGGTTTGGGCACATGGAGAGAATGAGTGAGGAAAGATTGACCAAGAGGATATATGTGTCGGAGGTGGAGGGAAGGAAGAGAAGTGGGAGACCAACTTGGAGGTGGAAAGATGGAGTGAAAAAGATTTTGTGTGATCGGGGCCTTAACATGCAGGAGGGTGAAATGAGGGCAAGGAATAGAGTGAATTGGATCGATGTGGTATACCGGGGTTGACGTGCTGTCAGTGGACTGAATCAGGGCATGTGAAGCGTCTGGGGTAAACCATGGAAAGCTGTGTAGGTATGTATATTTGCGTGTGTGGACGTATGTATATACATGTGTATGGGGGTGGGTTGAGCCATTTCTTTCGTCTGTTTCCTTGCGCTACATGGCAAACGCGGGAGACAGCGACAAAGCAGAAATATATATATATATATATATATATATATATATATATATATATATATATATATATATATATATATATATATATATATATATATATATATATATATATCAGTATCTATCATACTTCGTCGCGCGAGGTAGCGCTAGGAAAGACAACAAAGGCCACATTCGTACACACTCAGTCTCTACCTATAATGTATAATGCACCAAAACTAGAGCTACCTTTCCACATTCAGGCCCCACAAAACTTTCCCTGGTTTATCCCAGACGCTTCACATGCTCTAGTTCAATCCATTGACAGCACGTCGACCCTGGTATACCACATCGTACCAATTCACTCTATTCCTTGCACGCCTTTCACCCTCCTGAATGTTCAGGCCCCGATCGCTCAAAATCTTTTTCACTCCATCCTTCCACCTTCAACTTGGTCTCCTACTTCTCGTTTCCTCCACCTCTGACACATATATCCTCTTTGTCAATCTTTCCTCACTCATTCTCTCCATGTGACCAAACCATTTCAACACACTCTCTTCTGCTCTCTCAAACACACTCTTTTTACTACCACACATCTCTCTTACCCTTTCATTACCTACTCAATCAAGCCATCTCATGCCGGATATTGTCCTCAAACATCTCATGTTCTACACCTCCACCCTCCTCCGCACAACCCCATCTATAGCTCACGCCTCGCAACCATATAACATTGTTGGAACCACTATTCCTTTAAACATGCCCATTTTTGCTTTCCGAGATAATGTTCTCGCCTTCCACACATTCTTCAACGCTTCCTGAACTTTCGCCCCCTCCCCCATCCTGTGACTCACTTCCGCTTCCATGTTTCCATCCGCTGCCAAATCCACTCCCTGATATATAAAACACTTCACTTCCTCCAGTTTTTCTCCATTCAAACTTACCTCCCAATTGGCTTGTCCCTCAACCCTACTGTACCTAATAACCTTGCTCGTATTCACATTTACTCTCAACTTTCTCCTTTCACACACTTTACCAAACTCAGTCACCAGCTTCTGCAGTATCTAACCCAAATCAGCCACCAGCGCTGTATCATCAGCGAACAACAACTGAATCACTTCCCAAGCCTTCCCATCCACAACAGACTACATACTTGCATTCACCTCCCTGACAACCCCATCCATAAACAAATAAACAACCATGGAGACATCACGCACCCCTGCCGCAAACCGACACTTATTAAGAACCAATCACTTTCCTCTCTTCCTACTCGTACATATGCCTTACATCCTCGATAAAAACTTTTCACTGCTTCTAGCAACTTGTCTCCCACACCATATACTCTTTATATCTGCCACAGAGCATCTCTATCTACTCTATCATATACCTTCTCCAGATCCTTAAATGCTGCATAGAAATCCATTTGTTTTTCTAAGTATTTTGCACATACATTTCAAAGCAAACCCCTGATCCACACATCCTCTACCACTTCTGAAACCACACTGCTCTTCTCCAATCTGAAGCTCTGTACATGCCTTCACCCTCTCAATCAATACCCTCCCATATAATTTTCCAGGAATACTCAACATACTTACACCTGTGTAATTTGACCACTCACCTTTATCCCCTTTGCCTTTGCACTATAACACTATGCATGCATTCCGCCAATCCTCTGGCACTTCACAGCGAAGGTGAAGATTTGTAGGTTTTCAGAAAGAGGAGAGAATGTTAGGGTGAAGAGAGTGGTGAGAGAAAGTGAGCGTGGGAAGGAGACTTGTGTGAGGAAGTACCAGGAGAGACTGAGTGCAGAATGGCAAAAGGTGAGAGCAAATGACGTAAGGGGAGTGGGGGAGGAATGGGATGTATTTAAAGAAGGAGTGATGGCTTACGCAAAAGATGCTTGTGGCATGAGAAGCGTGGGAGGTGGGCAGATTAGAAAGGGTAGTGAGTGGTGGGGCGAAGAAGTAAGATTATTAGTGAAAGAGAAGAGAGAGGCATTTGGACGATTTTTGCAGGGAAAAAATGCAATTGAGTGGGAGATGTATAAAAGAAAGAGACAGGAGGTCAAGAAAAGGTGCAAGAGGTGAAAAAGAGGGCAAATGAGAGTTGGGGTGAGAGAGTATCATTAAATTTTAGGGAGAATAAAAAGATGTTCTGGAAGGAGGTAAATAAAGTGCGTAAGACAAGGGAGCAAATGGGAACTTCAGTGAAGGGCGCTAATGGGGAGGTGATAATAAGTAGTGGTGATGTGAGAAGGAGATAGAGTGAGTATTTTGAAGGTTTGTTGAATGTGTTTGATGATAGAGTGGCAGATATAGGGTGTCTTGGTCGAGGTGGTGTACAAAGTGAGAGGGTTGGGGAAAATGATGAGGCATTTGGACGATTTTTGCAGGCAAATAGTGCAAATGACTGGGAGGTGTATAAAAGAAAGAGGCAGGAGGTCAGGAGAAAGGTGCAAGAGGTGAAAACGAGGGCAAATGAGAGTTGGGTTAGGAGAGTATCATTAGATTTTAGGGAGAATAAAAAGATGTTTTGGAAGAAGGTAAATAAAGTGCGTAAGACAAGAGAACAAATGGGAACATCGGTGAAGGTGTCTAATGAGGAGGCAATATCAAGTAGTGGTGGTGTGAGGAGATGGAGTGAGTATTTTGAAGGTTTGTTGAATATGTTTGATGATAGAGTGGCAGATAGAGAGGGTTTTGGTCGAGGTGGTGTGCGAAGTGGGAGGCTTAGGAAGAATGATTTGGTAAACAGAGGAGAGGTGGCAAAAGCTTTGCGGAAGATGAAAGCCGGCAAGGCGGCGGGTTTTGATGGTATTGCAGTGGAATTTATTAAAAAAGTGGGTGACTGTGTTTTTGACTGGCTGGCGAGGATATTCAGTGTATATATGGCTCATGGTGAAGTGCCTGAGAATTGGCGGAATGCATGGAAGTTCCCATTGTACAAAGGCAAAGGGGATAAAGGTGAGTGTTCAAATTACAGAGGTATAAGTTTGTTGAGTATTCCTGGGAAATTATATGGGAAGGTATTGATTGAGCGGGTGAAGGCATGTACGGAGCATCAGATTTGGGAAGAGCAGTGTGGTTTCAGAAGTGGTAGAGAATGAGTGGATCAGATGTTTGCTTTGAAAAATGTATGTGAAAAATACTTAGAAAAACAAATGGATTTGTATGAAGCATTAATGGATCTGGAGAAGGCATATGATAGAGTTGATAGAGATGCTCTGTGGAAGGTAGTAAGAGTATATGGTGTGGGAGGCAAGTTGTTAGAAGCAGTGAAAAGTTTTTATCGAGGATGTAAGGCATGTGTACGAGGAGGAAGAGAGGAAAGTGATTGGTTCTCAGTGAATGTCGGTTTGCAGCAGAGGTGCGTGATGTCTCCATGGTTGTTCAATTTGTTTATGGATGGGGTTGTTAGGGAGGTGAATGCAAGAGTTGTGGAGAGAGAGGTGAATATGCATTCTGTTGGGGATGAGAGGTTTTGGGAAGCGAGTCAGTTGTTGTTCGCCGATGATACAGCGCTGGTGGCTGATTCGGGTGAGAAAATCCAGAAGCTGGTGACTGAGTTTGGTAAAGTGTGTGAAAGAAGAAAGCTGAGAGTAAATGTGAATATGAGCAAGGTTATCAGGTACAGTAGATTTGAGGGACAAGTCAGTTGGGAGGTAAGTCTGAATGGAGAAAAACTGGAGGAAGTGAAGTGTTTTATATATCTGGGAGTGGATTTTGCATCGGATGGAACCATGGAAGCGAAAATGAGTCACAAGGTGGGGGAGGGGGCGAAAGTTCTGGCAACGTTGAAAAATGTGTGGAAGGCGAGAACATTATCTCGGAAAGCAAAAATGGGTATGTTTGAAGGAATGGTGGTTACAACAATGTTATATGGTTGCGATGCGGGCGCCATAGATAGGGTTGTGCGGAGGAGGGAGGACGTGTTGGCAATGAGATGTTTGAGGACAATAAGTGGTGTGAGGTGGTTTGATTGAGTTAGTATTGAAAGGGTAAGAGGGATGTATGGTAATAAAAAGAGTGTGGTTGAGAGAGCAGAAGAGGGTGTATTGAAATAGTTAGGTCACATGGAGAGAATGAGTGAGGAAAGATTGACAAAGAGGATATATGTGTCAGAGGTGGAGGGAACGAGGAGAAGCGGTTGACCAGATTGGAGGTGGAGGGATGGAGTGAAAAAGATTTTGAGCGATCGGTGCCTGAACATGCAGGAGGGTGAAGGGAGTGCAAGGAATAGAGTGAATTGGAACGATGTGGTATACCGGGGTCGACGTGCTGTCAATGGATTGAACCAGGGTATGTGAAGTGTTTAGGGTAAGCCATGGAAAGTTTTGTGGGGCCTGAATGTGGAAAGGAAGCTTTGGTTTTGGTGCATTATTACATGACAGCTAGAGACTGAGTGTGAACGAATGTAGCCTTTGTTGTCTTTACGTAGCGCTACCTCGCGCGCGTGCAAAGGAGGGGGGGATGTCATTCATGTGTGCTGGGGTGGCGACGGGAATGAATAAAGGCAGCAAGTATGAATTATATACATGTGTATATATGTATATGTATGTGTATGTATATACATATGTATACGTTGACGTGTATGTATATACATGTGTATGTGGGTGGGTGGGCCATTCTTTCGTCTGTCTCCTTGCGCTACCTCGCTAACGCGGGAGACAGCGACAAAGTATAATAATGATAATATATATATATGTATATATATATATATATATATATATATATATATATATATATATATATATATATATATATATATATATATATATATATATATATATATATATATATATATCCCTGGGGATATATATTTATCCCTGGGGATAGGGGAGAAAGAATACTTCCCACGTATTCCCTGCGTGTTGTAGAAGGCGACTAAAAGAAGCCTCAGATCAGTCCTCCAACACTACGGGAAAGTAATGTACCTTTATCCCGCTCCCAGCGCGGGTCCGGCCAGTCAGGTGGCCAGCGTACCAGCCGGCCTGCTACGCAGCGGGACCGACGAGTGTGAGTCTTCCTTGCTCACAGGTAAATCGTTACCATCTGCTCCGTGTGTCTAGAGCAGGTTAACAATACATAACATTACGGCAGGGTTGGTGCGTTGACCTGATGCTACCTACAACCCGTGCAGGTGCTGGTCTTCCCAGGCCTCTCAGGTCACGAGATGTGACGGAGGAGGGTCACGGACCAGTTGTTGGTCTGAAATACAACCTCATCCGTTACCTGACCTGTCTTGACCTAACCTAACCTGACCTGACCTGACCTGCTACATTGCCTTGCTACCTGCAGGTTGTGATCCCCCCACCAGCTCTCCCCAGACCTGGCGGCCCGTTTGACGTACTTCTCAACTTCATTACCCATCATCTTGTTAATTGAGAATCGACCCTCGGACATATCATCACAAGCAAGAGGTAATGAAACTGGGTAATTAGTAGAATTTAGAATATCTTGCAGTAGTTGCAAATCAATATATGATCATAATCCCTGATATGACAGAAGACAACAACACTTCTATTATTTCTCGCTCTCATATCTTTTTTGTCTTCATGAATTCACTAATGTATCTTCCCGTTTCTCCCATATACACATTGTCAGGACAATCTTTGCTTGGAATTACATATACGCTTGTGTCTTTATAGGTTTGTTCTATGCTAACACATCTTATATAGAATTGTTATATTCAAAAGCCATATTAATATCTATTTCTTGATTTTTTTTAGCTCTTTCGGGCGTTCATTAATAGGAAGGAAAGCACTTAAAATTTTAAGACTTATTGTCAGCAGTTCCGCTGCCATCATAAAACGTCTTCTTCTCTGCTAGATTGGAACCCAAGATGAACCACTTAGGACAACACAGTCATTGATATATATATATATATATATATATATATATATATATATATATATATATATATATATATATATATATATATATATATATATATATATATATATTGTTAATTCTTTGTATTTCAACATCAATGCATAAACTGTGACAAATTCTGTATGACTTTAGGATTACTGAAGAAACCAGTGAGTTTTCACCTGATCATGAAAGGGAGGTAATGAATATAAGAGTCTGAGTTGTTCACTCTCCTACATTAATAAATATAATAATTACACTATCATTTTCCCTATTAATTACATCTTATCCCTGGGAGACTATCCTTAGGTCTGTTAGACCCGACGCTTCTCGAAGTTCATTTATTCTACGGGGTTCCCAGATGTGCACGACTACGTGGGCCCTCTACCTTCAGTTCTTGTTCAGACATAGTCGAGGGCGGGTGTGTCACTCTTTGCTCTTATTCCTTCTTGATGTTTTATGATGTATCATTCCGACAGACCTATGGACAGTGATAGGGTGGAGAATATATAACATAAAGATACAGTATCACATGGCACACAGATCATGATAATGCATGGAAGCTCTCCGTCTGTAAGTAAGAAGCCAGTGGTCTGGAGAATGGATATATTCTTATGATAATGAATAACTTATTTCTTTATGCCGATTAGAATGACAACTTGTCAATTTAAATTTCTTTTTTTCACACTAACCACTTCAATTTATTTTTTCTTTATTTTCATATCATGATAATGTAAAGTGAAGTTTAAAATTCATGCATATCATTTTCATTTCCATAAATTGCCCTAAGAATTCTCTCTCTCTCTCTCTCTCTCTCTCTCTCTCTCTCTCTCTCTCTCTCTCTCTCTCTCTCTCTCTCTCTCTCTCTCTCTCTCTCTCTCTCTCTCTCTCTCTCTCCCTCTCTCTCTCTCTCTCTCTCAATATCATTGACGTTAGTGTAATATAGTTAAAATGTATGTGTCCAGTTCTTTTCCATTCATTCCTCAACTCAACGGAGCGAGGTAGACGGCTGTCTTACGAATACAATGCAACAAAGTCCTTACTAACTGGTCATAATGAAAGTGTATCATTCATATTAATCAGATTTGATCATTAAAAGATATTTCAGGTAACAGTAAAATCTATTAAGAAAGGGAGTGTCTGTGGTCTTGATTGTTTGGAAAGAATATTCATTGTATGTATGGATCATGGTTAAGTTCCTGAGGATTGGCGGAGTGCATGCATAGTACCATTGTACAAAGGCAAGAGGGGATAAAGGTGAGTGCTCAAATTACAGAGGCATAAGTTTGTTGGGTATTCTTGGTAAATTATATGGGAGGAAATTGATTGAGAGGGTGAAGGCATGTACAGAGCATCAGACTGGGGAAGAGCAGTGTGGTTTCAGAAGGGGTAGAGGATGTGTGGATCAGGTGTTTGCTTTGAAGAATATGTGTGAGAAATACTGAGAAAAGCAGATGGATTTGTATGTAGAACTTATGGATCTGGAGAAGGTATATGATAGGGATGATAGAGATGCTTTGTGGAAAGTATAAGTGTATATGGTGTGGGAGGTAAGTTGCTAGAAACAGTGAAAAGCTTTTACCAAGGATGTAAGGCATGTGTACGAGTAGGAAGAGAAGAGAGGAGAGTTCTCAGTGAATGTCGGCCTGCGGCAGGGGTGCGTGATGTCCCCATGGTTATTTAATTTGTTTATGGATTGGGTGGTTAAAGAGGTAAATGCGAGAGTTTTGGAGAGAGGGGCGAGTATGCAGTCTGTTGTGGATAAGAGGGCCTGGGAAGTGAGACAGTTGTTCTTCGCCGATGATACAGCTCTAGTGGCTGATTCGAGTGAGAAACTGCAGAGGTTGGTGACTGAGTTTGGAAAAATGTGAATAAGAGCAAGGTTATTAGGTTCAGTAGGGTTGAGGGACAGGTTGATTGGGGATGTAAGTTTGAATGGAGAAAAATTGGAGGGAGAAGTGTTTTAGATATATGGGAGTGGACTTAGCAGCGATTGGAACCATGGAAGCGTGAGTCACAGGGTGGGGGAGTAGGTGAAGGTTGTGGGAGCGATGAAGAATGTGTGGAAGGGGAGAACGTTATCTCGGAGAGGCAAAAATGGGCATGTTTAAAGGAACAGTAGCACGGAGGAGGGTGGATGTGTTGGTAATGAAATGTTTGAGGATAATGAGTGGTGTGAGGTGGTTTGATCGAGTAAGTAATGAAAGAGTAAGAAAGATGCGTATGAATAGATAAAGTGGTTGAGAGAGCAGAAGGGGGTGTGTTGAAATGGTTTGGACATATGGAAAGAATGAGTGAGGAGAGATCGACAAAGAGGTTATATGTGTCAGAGGTGGAAGTAGCAGGAGACCAAATTGGAGGTGGAAGGAAGGAGTGAAAAAGATTCTGAGTGATCGGGGCCTAAACATACAGGAGGGCGAGAGGCGTGCAAGGAATAGAGTGAAATTGGAACGATGTGGTATACCAGGATCAACGTGTTGTCAAAAGGACTGAGCCGGAGCATGTGAAATGCCTGGGGTAAACCACGGAAAGGTCTGTGAGGCCTGGATGTGGAGAAGGAGCTGTGGTTTCGGTGCATTACATATGAGAGCGAGAGACTGAGTGTGGACGAATGTGGCTTTCTCGTCTGTTTTCCTGGCTCTACCTCGCTGAAGCAGGGGATAGCGATGCTGTTTCCTGTGGGTGAGATAGCGCCAGGAATGGATGTAGGCCAGCAAGTATGAATATATATATATATATATATATATATATATATATATATATATATATATATATATATATATATATATATATATATATATATATATATATATATATATATATATATATATATATATATATATATATATATATATATATATAAATATATATATATATATATATTTTTTTTTTGTTTTGTTTTTTTTGCTTTGTCGCTGTCTCCCGCGTTAGCGAAGTAGCACATCCAGGCCTCACAGAACTTTCCATGGTTTACCCCAGACGCTTCACATGCCCTGGTTCAATCCATTGACAGCACGTCGACCCCGGTATTTCACATCGTTCCAATTCACTCTATTCCTTGCACGCCTTTCACCCTCCTGCATGTTCAGGCCCCGATCACTCAAAATCTTTTTCACTCCATACTTCCACCTCCAATTTGGTCTCCCACTTCTCCTAGTTCCCTCCACCTCTGACACAAATATCCTCTTGGTCAATCTTTCCTCGCTCATTCTCTCCATGTGCCCAAACCATTTCAAAACATCCTCTTCTGCTCTCTCAACCACACTCTTTTTATTACCACACATCTCTCCTACCCTATTATTACTTACTCGATCAAACCACCTCACACCACATATTGTCCTCAAACATCTCATCTCCAGCACATCCACCCTCCTGCGCACAACTCTATCCATAGCCCACGCCTCGCAACCATACAACATTGTTGGAACCACTATTCCTTCAAACATACCCATTTTTGCTTTCCGAGATAATGTTCTCGACTTCCACACATTCTTCAAGGCTACCAGAACTTTCGCCCCCCTCCCCCACCCTATGATTCACTTCCGCTTCCATGGTTCCATCCGCTGCCAAATCCACTCCCAGATATCTAAAACACTTCACTTCCTCCAGAGTTTCTCCATTCAAACTTACCTCCCAATTGACTTGACCCTCAACCCTACGGTACCCAATAACCTTACTCTTATTCACATTTACTCTAAACTTTCTTCTTTCACACACTTTACCAAACTCAGTCACCAGCTTCTGCAGTTTCTCACATGAATCAGCCACCAGCGCTGTATCATCAGCGAACAACAACTGATTCACTTCCCAAGTTCACGCATCCACAACAGACTGCATACTTGCCCCTCTTTCCAAAACTCTTGAATTCACCTCCCTAACAACCCTATCCATAAACAAATTAAACAACCATGGAGACATCACACAACCCTGCCGGAAACATACGTTCAGTGAGAACCAATCACTTTCCTCTCTTCCTACACATACACATGCATTACATCCTCGATAAAAACTTTTCACTGCTTCCAACAACTTGCCTCCCACACCATATATTCTTAATACCTTCCACAGAGCATCTCTATCAACTCTATCATATGCTTTCTCCAGATCCATACAAATCCATTTGCTTTTCTAAGTATTTCTCACATACATTCTTCAAAGCAAACACCTGATCCACACATCCTCTACCACTTCTGAAACCACACTGCTCTTCCCCAATCTGATGCTCTGTACATGCCTTCACCCTTTCAATCAATACCCTCCCATATGATTTCCCGGGAATATATACATATATATATATATGTATATATATATATATATATATATATATATATATATATATATATATATATATATATATATATATATATATATATATATATATATATATATATATTTTTTTTTTTTTTTGCTTTGTCGCTGTCTCCCGCTTTTGCGAGGTAGCGCAAGGAAACAGACGAAAGAAATGGCCCAACACACCCCCATACATATGTATATACATACGTCCACACACGCAAATATACATACCTACACAGCTTTCCATGGTTTACCCCAGACGCTTCACATGCCTTGATTCAATCCACTGACAGCACGTCAACCCCGGTATACCACATCGCTCCAATTCACTCTATTCCTTGCCCTCCTTTCACCCTCCTGCATGTTCAGGCCCCGATCACACAAAATCTTTTTCACTCCATCTTTCCACCTCCAATTTGGTCTCCCTCTTCTCCTCGTTCCCTCCACCTCCGACACATATATCCTCTTGGTCAATCTTTCCTCACTCATTCTCTCCATGTGCCCAAACCATTTCAAAACACCCTCTTCTGCTCTCTCAACCACGCTCTTTTTATTTCCACACATCTCTCTTACCCTTACGTTACTTACTCGATCAAACCACCTCACACCACATATTGTCCTCAAACATCTCATTTCCAGCACATCCATCCTCCTGCGCACAACTCTATCCATAGTCCACGCCTCGCAACCATACAACATTGTTGGAACCACTATTCCTTCAAACATACCCATTTTTGCTTTCCGAGATAATGTTCTCGACTTCCACACATTCTTCAAGGCTCCCAGAATTTTCACCCCCTCCCCCACCCTATGATCCACTTCCGCTTCCATGTTTCCATCCGCTGCCAGATCCACTCCCAGATATCTAAAACACTTCACTTCCTCCAGTTTTTCTCCATTCAAACTCACCTCCCAATTGACTTGACCCTCAACCCTACTGTACCTAATAACCTTGCTCTTATTCACATTTACTCTTAACTTTCTTCTTTCACACACTTTACCAAACTCAGTCACCAGCTTCTGCAGTTTCTCACATGAATCAGCCACCAGCGCTGTATCATCAGCGAACAACAACTGACTCACTTCCCAAGCTCTCTCATCCCCAACAGACTTCATACTTGCCCCTCTTTCCAAAACTCTTGCATTCACCTCCCTAACAACCCCATCCATAAACAAATTAAACAACCATGGAGACATCACACACCCCTGCCGCAAACCTACATTCACTGAGAACCAGTCACTTTCCTCTCTTCCTACACGTACACATGCCTTACATCCTCGATAAAAACTTTTCACTGCTTCTAACAACTTGCCTCCCACACCATATATTCTTAATACCTTCCACAGAGCATCTCTATCAACTCTATCATATGCCTTCTCCAGATCCATAAATGCTATATACAAATCCATTTGCTTTTCTAAGTATTTCTCACATATATTCTTCAAAGCAAACACCTGATCCACACATCCTCTACCACTTCTGAAACCACACTGCTCTTCCCCAATCTGATGCTCTGTACATGCCTTCACCCTCTCAATCAATACCCTCCCATATAATTTGCCAGGAATACTCAACAAACTTATACCTCTGTAATTTGAGCACTCACTCTTATCCCCTTTGCCTTTGTACAATGGCACTATGCAAGCATTCCGCCAATCCTCAGGCACCTCACCATGAGTCACACATACATTAAATAACCTTACCAACCAGTCAACAATACAGTCACCCTTTTTTAATAAATTCCACTGCAATACCATCCAAACCTGCTGCCTTGCCGGCTTTCATCTTCCGGAAAGCTTTTACTACCTCTTCTCTGTTTACCAAATCATTTTCCCTAACCCTCGCACTTTGCACACCACCTCGACCAAAACACCCTATATCTGCCACTCTATCATCAAACACATTCAACAAACCTTCAAAATACTCACTCCATCTCCTTCTCACATCACCACTACTTGTTATCACCTCCCCATTTGCGCCCTTCACTGAAGTTCCCATTTGCTCCCTTGTCTTACGCACTTTATTTACCTCCTTCCAGAACATCTTTTTATTCTCCCTAAAATTTAATGATACTCTCTCACCCCAACTCTCATTTGCCCTTTTTTTCACCTCTTGCACCTTTCTCTTGACCTCCTGTCTCTTTCTTTTATACGTCTCCCACTCAATTTCATTTTTTCCCTGCAAAAATCGTCCAAATGCCTCTCTCTTCTCTTTCACTAATACTCTTACTTCTTCATCCCACCACTCACTACCCTTTGTAATCAACCCACCTCCCACTCTTCTCATGCCACAAGCATCTTTTGCGCAATCCATCACTGATTCCCTAAATACATCCCATTCCTCCCCCACTCCCCTTACTTCCATTGTTCTCACCTTTTTCCATTCTGTACTCAGTCTCTCCTGGTACTTCCTCACACAAGTCTCCTTCCCAAGCTCACTTACTCTCACCACCCTCTTCACCCCAACATTCACTCTTCTTTTCTGGAAACCCATACAAATCTTCACCTTAGCCTCCACAAGATAATGATCAGACATCCCTCCAGTTGCACCTCTCAGCACATTAACATCCAAAAGTCTCTCTTTCGCGCGCCTGTCAATTAACACGTAATCCAAGAACGCTCTCTGGCCATCTCTCCTACTTACATAAGTATACTTATGTATATCTCGCTTTTTAAACCAGGTATTCCCAATCATCAGTCCTTTTTCAGCACATAAATCTACAAGCTCTTCACCATATCCATTTACAACACTGAACACCCCATGTATACCAATTATTCCCTCAACTGCCACATTACTCACCTTTGCATTCAAATCACCCAACACTATAACCCGGTCTCGTGCATCAAAACCACTAACACACTCATTCAGCTGCTCCCAAAACACTTGCCTCTCATGATCTTTCTTCTCATGCCCAGGTGCATATGCACCAATAATCACCCATCTCTCTCCATCAACTTTCAGTTTTACCCATATCAATCGAGAATTTACTTTCTTACATTCTATCACATACTTCCATGTGTATTTAAAGATATGTATATGCATATGTGATAATATGTGTGTGTATATGTATGTATGTATATGTGAGTGTATGGGCATTTATATATATATATATGGGAGGTGAGTTTGAATGGAGAAAAACTGGAGGAAGTGAAGTGTTTTAGATATCTGGGAGTGGATCTGTCAGCGGATGGAACCATGGAAGCGGAAGTGGATCATAGGGTGGGGGAGGGGGCGAAAATTTTGGGAGCCTTGAAAAATGTGTGGAAGTCGAGAACATTATCTCGGAAAGCAAAAATGGGTATGTTTGAAGGAATAGTGGTTCCAACAATGTTGTATGGTTGCGAGGCGTGGGCTATGGATAGAGATGTGCGCAGGAGGATGGATGTGCTGGAAATGAGATGTTTGAGGAAAATGTGTGGTGTGAGGTGGTTTGATCGAGTAAGTAACGTAAGGGTAAGAGAGATGTGTGGAAATAAAAAGAGCGTGGTTGAGAGAGCAGAAGAGGGTGTTTTGAAATGGTTTGGGCACATGGAGAGAATGAGTGAGGAAAGATTGACCAAGAGGATATATGTGTCGGAGGTGGAGGGAACGAGGAGAAGAGGGAGACCAAATTGGAGGTGGAAAGATGGAGTGAAAAAGATTTTGTGTGATCGGGGCCTGAACATGCAGGAGGGTGAAAGGAGGGCAAGGAATAGAGTGAATTGGAGCGATGTGGTATACAGGGGTTGACGTGCTGTCAGTGGATTGAATCAAGGCATGTGAAGCGTCTGGGGTAAACCATGGAAAGCTGTGTAGGTATGTATATTTGCGTGTGTGGACGTGTGTATGTACATGTGTATGGGGGGGGGGGGGTTGGGCCATTTCTTTCGTCTGTTTCCTTGCGCTACCTCGCAAACGCGGGATACAGCGACAAAGTATAAAAAAAAAAAAAATATATATATATATATATATATATATATATATATATATATATATATATATATATATATATATATATACATACACATATATGTGTGTGTGTGTGTGTGTAAGTGTGTGTGTGTGTGTGTGTGTGTGTGTGTGTGTGTGTGTGCCTGTGTGTGTCTGCGTGTATACGGGTGGATGGGATATTCTTCGTCTGTTCTTGGCGCGAATTCGCTCCTATGTGAGTAGGAGTGATGGCCACAGAGCGTTATTTTATTACGTGTTAATTGATACGCGTGAAAGAGAGACTTTTGGATGTTAATGTGCTAAGAGGGGCAACTGGAGGGATGTCTGATCATTATCTTGTGGAGGCGAAGGTAAAGATTTGTAGAGGTTTTCAGAAAAGAAGAGATAATGTTGGTGTGAAGAGAGTGGTGAGAGTAAGTGAGCATTTAAAGGAGACTTGTGTGAGGAAGTACCAGGAGAGACTGACTGCAGAATGGAAAAAGGTACGAACAAATGACGTAAGAGGAATGAGGGAGGAATAGATGTATTTAGGGAAGTAGTGATGGCTTGCGCAAAGGATGCCTGTAGCATGAGAAAGGGGGGAGGTGGGCAGATTAGAAAGGGCAGTGAGTGGTGAGATGAAGAAGTAAGATTGTTAGTGAAAGAGAAGAGAGAGGCGTTAAGACAACTTTTGCAGGGAAGTAGTAAGAGTGACTGGGAGATGTATAAAAGAAAGAGACAGGAGATCAAAAGAAAGGTGCAAGAGGTGAAAAAAAGGGCAAATGAGAGTTGGGGTGAGAGAGTATCATTAGATTTTAGGGAGAATAAAAACATGTTTTGGAAGGAGGTAAATAATGTGCGTAAGACAAGAGAACAAATATGATCACCGGTGAAGAGGGGAAATGGGGAGGTAATAACAAGTAGTGGTGAGGTGAGAAGGAGATGTAGTGAGCATTTTGAAGGTTTGTTGAATGTGTTTGACGATGAGTGGCAGATATGAGGTGTTTTGGTCGAGGTGGTGTGCGAAGTGGGGGAGTCAGGGAGAATGGTTTGGTAAACAGAGAAGAGGTAGTGAAAGCTTAGCGGAAGATGAAAGCCGGCATGACGGCGAATCCTCACTCTATCTCCTTCTCACTTCATGACAACCTGTTATCACTTCCCTCTTTGCCCCCTTTACCGATGTTCCCATTTGTTCTCTTGTCTTTCGCACGTTATTTACCTTATTCCAAAACAATGTTTTCATTCTTCCTAAAGTCTACTGATACGGTCTCACCCCACCTCTGATTTTCCCTCTTTTTCAAACCTTACACCTTCCTCTTGACCTCATGCCGCTTACTTCTATAAATCTCCCAATCATTGGCACTCCATTCTTGTAAGTATCGTCCAAACGCCTCTCTTTTCTCTTTCACTAACAACTTTATTTCTTCGTTCCACCATGCACTACCATTTATAATCTGCTATCCTCACACTTTTCTCATGCAACATGCATATTTTCCACAAGCCATCAGTGCTTCCGTAAATGCATCCCATACCTCACCCACTCCCCTAACGTCATTTACTCTCACCTCTTGTCATTCTACACTAATTCTCTCCTGGTACTTCCTCACACAAGTGTCCTTTCCAAGCTCACTTACTCTCACCACTCTCTTCTCCCCAGCATTCTCTCTTCTTGAAAACCTCTACAAGTCTTCACCCTCTCCCCCATAAGATATTAATCAGACATCCCTGCAGCTGCCCCTCTCAGCACATTATCATCCAAAAATCTCCCTTTTACATGCCTCCTAATTGACACATACTCCAGTTACGCCCTTTGACCATCTCTCCTACTCACATACGTATACCTATGTGTATCTCTCTTTTTAATCCAGGTATTCCCAATCACCAGTCTTTTTTCAGCATATAAATCCAAAAGCTCTTTACCATTTCTATTTACAGCACTGTATACTCCATGTCCACCAATTATACCCTCAATTGCCACGTTACTTACCTTCGCATTTAAATCGTCAATCACTAATACCCGGTCTCGTGTGCCAAAGCTGCTGACACTCACTCAGCTGCTCCGTAAACACTTGCCTCTCATAATCTTTCTTCTTATGACCAGGTGTATAAGCACCAATAATCACCCATCTCTCTCCATCCATTTTAATTTTTACCCATATCAATCTAGAGTTTACTTTCTTACACTCTATCACATACTCCCACCACTTCTGTTTCAGAAGTAGCACTACTCCTTTCTTAGCTCTCGTCCTCTCACCAACCTCTGACATTACTCCCAAGACTTTTCCAAACCATTCAGGTTTCTTTCCTCAAACATACTGCCTGTCTCTTCTTTCTTCTCATATTGGTTACATTCGCACACATTCAGAGATCCCAGCAATATGATATGGTTGCGAGGCATGGGCTACAGATTGGGTTGTACGGAGGACGGTGGATGTGTTGGAAATGAATTGTTTGAGGACAATATGTGGTGTGAGTTGGTTTGATCTAGTAAATAATAAAAGGGTAAGAGAGATGTGTGGTAATAAAAAGAGTGTGGTTGAGAGAGCAGAAGAGGGTGTTTTGAAATGGTTTGGGCATTTGGAGAGAATAAGTGAGGAAAGGTAGACAAAGAGGATATATGTCTTAGAAGTGGAGGTAACAAGGAGAAGTGGGAGAACAAACTGAAGATGGAAGGCTTGAGTGAGAAAGATTTTGAGTGATGGGGGCCTGAACTTACTGGAGGGTGAGAAGCGTGTAAATAATAGATTAGATTGGAACGATGTGGCATACCGAAGTCGACGTGTTTCAATGGAATGAACCAGGGCATGTGAAACGTATGGGGCAAATCACGGAAAGGTCTATGCGGCGTGGATGTGGATAGGGAGCTGTGGTTTCGGTGCATTACACATGACAGCTAGAGACTGAGTGTGAACGAATGTGGCCTTTTAGTCTGTTTTCCTGGCGCTACCAGACTGAAGCAGGGGGTATCGATGCTGTTTCCTGTGGGGCAGAGCAGCGCTGGAAACAGATGCAAGCAAGCATATATATATATATATATATATATATATATATATATATATATATATATATATATATATATATATATATATATATATATATATATATATATATATATATATATGGAGTGAAAAAGATTTTGAGTGATCGGGGCCTGAACATGCAGGAGGGTGAAAGGCGGGCAAGGAATAGAGTGATTTGGATCGATGTGGTATACCGGGGTCGACGTGCTGTCAATGGATTGAATCAGGGCATGTGAAGCGTCTGGGGTAAACCATGGAAAGTTCTGTGGGGCCTGGATGTGGAGAGGGAGTTGTGGTTTCGGGCATTATTGCATGACAGCTAGAGACTGAGTGTGAACGTATGTGGCCTTTGTTGTCTTTTCCTAGCTCTACCTCGCACACATGAGGGGGGAGGGGGATGTTATTCCATGTGCGGCGAGGTAACGATGGGAATGAATAAAAGCAGACAGTGTGAATTGTGTGCATGTGTATATATGTATGGGAGGGTATTGATTTAGAGGGTGAAGGCATGTACAGAGCATCAGACTGGGGGAGAGCAGTGTGGTTTCAGAAGTGGTAGAGGATGTGTGGATCAGGTGTATGCTTTAAGAACATATGTGAAAAATACTTAGAAAAGGAAATGGATTTGTATGTAGCATTTATGGATCTCGAGAAGGCATATGATAGAGTTGATAGAGATGCTCTGTGGAAGGTATTAAGAATATTTGGTGTGAAAAGTTTTTATCGAGGATGTAAGGCATGTGTACGTGTAGTAAGAGAGGAAAGTGATTGGTTCTCAGTAAATGTTGGTTTTGTGGCAAGGGTGCGTGATGTCTCCATGGTTGTTTAATTTGTTTATGGATGGGGTTGTTAAGGAGGTGAATGCAAGAGATTTGGAAAGAGGGGCAAGTATGCAGTCAGTTGTGGATGAGAGAGCTTGGGAAGTGAGTCAGTTGTTGTTCGCTGATGATACAGCGCTGGAGGCTGCTTCGGGTGAGCAACTGCAGAAACTGATGACTGAGTTTTGTAAAGTGTGTGAAAGAAGAAAGCTGAGATTAAATGTGAATAAGAGCAAGGTTATTAGGTACAATAGGGTTGAGGGACAAGTCAATTGGGAGGTAGGTTTGAATGGAGAAAAGCTGGAGGAAGTGAAGTGTTTTACATATCTGGATTTGGCAGCGGATGGAACCATAGAAGCGGAAGTGAATCATAGGGTGGGGGAGGGGGCGAAAGTTCTGGGAGATTTGAAAAATGTGTGGAAGTCGAGAGCGTTATCTTGAAAGCAAAAATGGGTATGTTTGAAGGAATAGTTGTTCCAACAATGATACATGGTTGCGAGGCGTGGGCTATGGATAGAGTTATGCGGAGGAGGGTGGATGTGCTGGAAATGAGAAGTTTGAGGACAATATGTGGTGTGAAGTGGTTTGGTCGAGTAAGTAATGAAAGGGTAAGAGAGATGTGTGGTAATAAAAAGAGTGTGGTTGAGAGAGCAGAAGAGGATGTTTCGAAATGGTTTGGTCACATGGAGAGAATGAGTGAGGAAAGATTGACCAAAAGGATATATGTGTCGGAGGTGGAGGGAACAAGGGGAAGTGGGAGACCAAATTGGAGGTGGAAGATGGAGTTAAAGGTTTTGAGTGATCGGGGCCTAAACATGCAGGTGGGTTAAAGGCGTGCGAGAAATAGAGTGAATTGGAACGATGTGGTATACCGGGGTCGACGTGCTGTCAATGGATTGAACCAGGGCATGTGAAGCGTCTGGGGTAAACCATGGAAAGTTCTGTGGGGCCTGGATGTGGAAAGGGAGCTGTGGTTTCGGTGCATTATACATGACAGCTAGAGTCTGAGTGTGAACGAATGTGGCCTTTTTTGTCTTTTCCGAGCGCTACCTCGCGAACATGAGGGGGGAAGGGGTTGTTGTTTCATGTGTGGCGGGGTGGCAACCGGAAAGAATGAGAGCAGACAGTATGAATTATGTATATGTGTATATAGGTATATGTCTGTTGTGTATATATATGTATAAGTTGAGACGTATATGTGCGTTTGTGGACGTGTATGTGTATACATGTGTATGTGGGCGGGTTGGGTCATTCTTTCGTCTGTTTCCTTGCGTTACCTCGCTAACGCGGGAGTCAGCGACAAAGTATGATAAATATATATGTATATATATATATATATATATATATATATATATATATATATATATATATATATATATATTGGAAAGATCACAATTTTGCGCGTTTTCAAGATATTCCTATAAGTCCACGGGGAAAATGAAACAATAAATTCCCAAGTGAACTTTCGTGTAATAATCACATCATCAGGGGAGACACAAGAGAGAAATATAAGTCAGTTGATATACATCCATGAGACGAAGCTAGGACGCCATTTGGTAAACATGCGATTGTCCAAGACATACAACGAGGGTTCATAAACTGATCATTTTACAAATTTTATCCTTGGGGATAGGGGAGAAAGAATACTTCCCACGTATTCCCTGCGTGTCGTAGAAGTCGACTAAAAGGGAAGGGAGCGGGGGCTGGAAATCCTCCCCTCTCGTTTTTTTTTTCTTTCCTTAATTTTCCATAAGAAGGAACAGAGAAGGGGGCCATATGGCCCGGTCCTCTGTTTTTAACGCTACCTCGCTAAAGCTGGAAATGGCGAATAGAATGGAAAAAAATGTATATATATAGGGAAAATGAGTTGGTAAACAGAGAAGAGGTAGTAAAAGCTTTGCGGAAGATGAAAGCCGGCAAGGCAGCAGGTTTGGATGGTATTGCAGTGGAATTTATTAAAAAAGGGGGTGACTGTATTGTTGACTGGTTGGTAAGGTTATTTAATGTATGTATGACTCATGGTGAAGTGCCTGAGGATTGGCGGAATGCGTGCATAGTGCCATTGTACAAAGGCAAAGGGGATAAGAGTGAGTGCTCAAATTACAGAGGTAAAAGTTTGTTGAGTATTCCTGGCAAATTATATGGGAGGGTATTGATTGAGAGGGTGAAGGCATGTACAAAGCATCAGATTGGGGAAGAGCAGTGTGGTTTCAGAAGTGGTAAAGGATGTGTGGATCAGGTGTTTGCTTTGAAGAATGTATGTGAGAAATACTTAGAAAAGCAAATGGATTTGTATGTAGCATTTATGGATCTGGAGAAGGCATATGATAGAGTTGATAGAGATGCTCTGTGGAAGGTATTAAGAATATATGGTGTGGGAGGCAAGTTGATAGAAGCAGTGAAAAGTTTTTATCGAGGATGTAAGGCATCTGTACGTGTAGGAAGAGAGGAAAGCGATTGGTTCTCAGTGAATGTAGGTTTGCGGCAGGGGTGTGTGATGTCGCCATGGTTGTTTAATTTGTTTATGGATGGGGTTGTTAGGGAGGTGAATGCAAGAGTTTTGGAAAGAGGGGTAAGTATGAAGTCTGTTGGGGATGAGAGAGCTTGGGAAGTGAGTCAGTTGTTGTTCGCTGATGATACAGCGCTGGTGGCTGATTCATGTGAGAAACTGCAGAAGCTGGTGACTGAGTTTGGTAAAGTGTGTGAAAGAAGAGAGTTAAGAGTAAATGTGAATAAGAGCAAGGTTATTAGGTACAGTAGGGTTGAGGGTCAATTCAATTGGGAGGTGAGTTTGAATGGAGAAAAACTGGAGGAAGTGAAGTGTTTTAGATATCTGGGAGTGGATCTGGCAGCGGATGGAACCATGGAAGCGGAAGTGGATCATAGGGTGGGGGAGGGGGCGAAAATTCTGGGAGCCTTGAAGAATGTGTTGAAGTCGAGAACATTATCTCGGAAGGCAAAAATGAGTATGTTTGAAGGAATAGTGGTTCCAACAATGTTGTATGGTTGCGAGGCGTGGACTATGGATAGAGTTGTGCGCAGGAGGATGGATGTGCTGGAAATGAGATGTTTGAGGACAATGTGAGTGTGAGGTGGTTTGATCGAGTAAGTAACGTAAGGGTAAGAGAGATGTGTGGAAATAAAAAGAGCGTGGTTGAGAGAGCAGAAGAGGGTGTTTTGAAATGGTTTGGTCACATGGAGAGAATGAGTGAGGAAAGATTGACCAAGAGGATATATGTGTCGGAGGTGGAGGGAACGAGGAGAAGAGGGAGACCAAATTGGAGGTGGAAAGATGGAGTGAAAAAGATTTTGTGTGATCGGGGCCTGAACATGCAGGAGGGTGAAAGGAGGGCAAAGAATAGAGTGAATTGGAGCGATGTGGTATACCGGGGTTGACGTGCTGTCAGTGGATTGAATCAAGGCATGTGTATGGGGGTGGGTTGGGCCATTTCTTTCGTCTGTTTCCTTGCGCTACCTCGCAAACGCGGGAGACAGCGGCAAAATAAAATATATATATATATATATATATATATATATATATATATATATATATATATATATATATATATGTATATATATATATATATATATATATATATGTGTGTGTGTGTGTGTGTGTGTGTGTGTGTGTGTATAATTTCACGGACTGTGTTTCACAATTTACGGAGGGGGTTTCTCACGTCATGAGCAGGGGTGTATATTGCACGGAGAGTACCTCACACAGGAGGGACTGCTTCACACCCCAGGGGGTGGTGCTTCACACTTCTCGGGCCGTAGTTCTCAGCCCAGGGGCGGTGCTTCACACTCCAGGGGCGGTGTTTCACACCTCAGGGGCGGTGCTTTACACCGCAGGGGCGGTGCTTTACACCCCAGGGGCGGTGCTTCACACCCCAGGGGCGGCGCTTCACACCTCAGGGGCGGTGCTTCACACCTCAGGGGCGGTGCTTCACACCCCAGGGGCGGTGCTTCACACCTCAGAGGCGGTGCTTCACACCCCAGAATCCGTCCTTCACACCCCAGGGGCTGTGCTTTACACCCCAGGGGCGGTGCTTCACACCCCAGGGGCGGTGCTTCACACCCCAGGGGCGGTGCTTCACACCCCAGGGGCGGTGCTTTACACCCCAGAGGCGGTGCTTCACACCCCAGGGGCGGTGCTTCACACCTCAGGGGCGGTGCTTCACACCCCAGGGGCGGTGCTTCACACCTCAGGGGCGGTGCTTCACACCCCAGGGGTGGTGCTTCACACCTCAGGGGCTGTGCTTCACACCTCAGAGGCGGTGCTTCACACCCCAGAGGCGTTGCTTCACACCTCAGGGGCAGTGCTTCACACCCCAGGGGCGGTGCTTCACACTCCAGGGGCGGTGCTTCACACCCCAGGGGCTGTGCTTCACACCCCAGGGGCTGTGCTTCACACCCCAGAGGCGGTTCTTTACTCCCCAGGGGCTGTGCTTCACACCCCAGGGGCTGTGCTTCACACCCCAGGGGTGGTGCTTCACACCTCAGGGGCTGTGCTTCACACCTCAGAGGTGGTGCTTCACACCCCATGGGCGGTGCTTCACACCCCAGGGGCTGTGCTTCATACCCCAGAGGTGGTGCTTCACACCCCTGGGGCTGTGCTTCACACCCCAGAAGCCGTGCTTTACACCCCAGAAGCCGTGCTTTACACCCCAGGGGCGGCGCTTCACACCCCAGAGGCGGTGCTTCACACCCCAGGGGCGGTGCCTCACACCCCAGGGGCGGTGCTTCACACTCCACGGACGGTACGTGACGGGTTTCGAGGCATCATCAAAGCGGCTTAAGCAAGTCATCCGGCGAGGCGAACAAACAACACGTAGGGACCTACCGCGGGCGGCGGGGGGGTAGTCATCACACACACACACACACACACACGCACACACACACACACACACACACACACACACACACACATGTATACACACACACACACACACACACGCACACACACACAACACACACACACACACACACACACACACACACACACACACACACACATGTATACACACACACATACACACACACACGCACACACACACACACACACACACACACACACACACACATGTATACACACACACACGTACACACACACACACACACACACACACACACACACACACACACACACACATGTATACACACACACACGTACACACACACACACACACACACACACACACACACACACACATACACACCGGACATAGTCCCATTCACAAAGAAAACGGTGCAAAGACATCTACGTAAAGAGAAACACAGGCACACTAACACATGAGGAAGTGAACCTCTTCGTGAACATACTGCCTCATGAATGGAAGTGAGAACGTTATCAACTCACGCACGCAAGACAATAGTGAGGCAAAGTCGCTCCGTTATACGAAGATACCATGAAAGATACACACAGACAAATACGCAGAAAAACACAGCCAGACACAGAGAGAGAGAGAGAGAGAGAGAGAGAGAGAGAGAGAGAGAGAGAGAGAGAGAGAGAGAGAGAGAGAGGGAGACAGTGTGTCCCGGCTGGATCTCTAATAATATAACAATGTTTAATATTCAATAGTCTGTGATTTATTCAAAGGGAGACTTCTTAATTTACCTCACGTTACACACATGCTGTACTTTTACCGTCAAACTTCACCATCAGCTGAGAATGTTTTAGTGGCAGTCGGATTTTTTAATGAAATACACGTTGTATTACGCTGCAGATGGGAAATTGATCCTTATCGCCTGCTGCTTCTCGTATCAAATTCGTGTAGGAAGGTCGGGCCGCCCCTCATCCTGTTTTCATATGTGCTCAATTATAATCTTAATTTACATTTTAATTCTTCTCATTTGTCCAAAGAATTAAACTTGAGAGAAAGAAAGGATTAGTATGTGTGGCCGAGCACAGCGGGTTGCTGTATTTACTGAGAGATAAACATATTTGCCCTAGACTCCCACGCTCTCTGGCCGATTTTACACATCACAATCTTTTGTTGGATCAGTGATAAATCCACAGGAGGAGGAGGGGGGGAAAAAAGGAGGTAGAATTCTGCAGTTCCCTTTACACAGATCAAAATATCGATCATGGCTCTGTGTGCAGGAGGGACGGAGGGAGGGAAGAGGCGTTCGTCTGGACCTCGGACTCCCTCCCTGTGGCCTATCAACAGGTCTATTCTGGAATGGATGTGAATCATTCTGGAAACTGTGGCATGACAATGGCAATACGCTAATCACAGTTACAAACACGCTCATTTCAATTAAGCGTTCATTTCCTTATTTTCAACCTCCCAAATCCAAAAGTCAAACAAAATTGGTAATTCAATTTTTCAAGTCGAGGAAGATTTGAACACCACTCTCTCCCCCATGGAAAACATAACGTTCTTTTTCCCTTCTACGGATGTATTGTTTTTCTGCGAGCTAATTACCAGAATGTCAGCATCCTTAAAAGAGTGAAAGTTTCATTAGTGTAATTAACCATCTTTATAAATTAATGTAAAGCCACGGTGCGATACACACTCTAGCTGGCTCTCACATCGCGCCTTCCCCACCACACCCACTGGGGCAACATGCAAAATTATCTGCTACATCATACACCTCCACGTATGATAAGCCGCCACGTATGATGATATAACCATTCACGTACGATAAGCCTCCATATGTGATAAGCTTCCGCGTATGATAAGCCACCACGTACGATAAGCCTCCACATATGATAAGCCACCACGTACGATAAGCCTCCACATATGATAAGCCACCACGTATGTTGTTAACTTTTCACGTACAATAAGCCTACACGGATGATAACTCTCCATGTACGATAAGCCTCCATGTATGATAAGCCACCACGTACGATAAGCCTTCACCTATGATAAGCCTACACGTATGATGATAACCCTCCACGTACGATAAGCCTCCATGTATGATAAGCCACCACGTACGATAAGCCTCCACGTATGATAAGCCTCCTCGTATGGTGATAACCCTTCACGTACGATAAGCCTCCAACATGATAAGCCTCCACGTATAATAAGCCTCCACATATGATAAGCCTCCACGTATGATAAGCCATCACGTATGATGAGCCACCACGTATGTTGATAACCCTTCATGAACGATAAGTCTCCACGTATAATAAGCCTCCGCGTATGATGATTACCCTCCAAGTATCATAAGCATCCCGTATGATAGCATATCCGTATGATAAGCCTCCACGTATGATTAGCCTCCACGTACGATAAGCCTCCACGAATGATAAGTCTCCACGTATAAGTCACCACGTATGTTGATAACCCTTCACGTACGATAAGACTCCGCGTTTGATAAGCTTCCACGTATGATGATAACCATCCACATACGATAAAACTCCACGTATGATGATAACCCTCCACATACGATAAACCTCCACGTATGGTAAGAAACCACGTATGAAAACCCTCCACATGCGATAAGCATTCACGTATGATATGCCACCACGTATATTAAGCTTCCACGTATGATAAACCTCCACGTATGATAAGCCACCACGCATGATGATAACCCTCCACGTACAATAAGCCTCCACGTATGATGATAACCCTTCACGTACGATAAGCCTCCACGTATAATAAACCTTTCCGTATGATAAACATCCATGTATGATAAGCCACCATGTATAATAAACCTTTCCGTATGAGAAACCTCCACGTATGATAGACTTTTCAGGATGATAAGCCCTCAGGTATGATAGACCTCTTCGTATGGAAAATGTACGTATGATAAGCATCCACGTATGATTAGGCTTCACGTATGATAAGTATCTTAGGATGAGAAGCCACTATGTACGATAAATCTCTCCGGATGATAAACCTCCACATGTGATGAATATCCACGTATGAAAAGCTTCTACGTATGATAAACTTCTACGTATGATAGGCCACTTCGTATGACAAACCTCTACGTATGATTTATCCATATATGATAAACCTCTACTTATGATAAGTCACTAAGTATGATAAACTTCTACGTATGATGTATCCACGTGTGATAAACCTCCACGTATGATAAACCTCTACGTATGATAAACCTCTACGTATGATGTCTCCATGTATGATAAGCCTCCACGTATGATAATCTTCCATGTATGATATACCTCTCGTATGATAGGCCTCTAGGTATGATAAACTTCTGCTCATGATAATTCTGCACGGATGATAAGCCTCCGTGTATGATAGGCTTCCACGTATGATAAAACTCTACTTATGATAATCTTCCACGTATGATATGCCTCTCGTATGATAGACCTCCAGGTATGATAAACCACTACGTATGATAAGCCATCATGTATGATAAACTTCCTCATGATAATCCTCCACGTATGGTAAGCATCTACGTATGATAGGCCTCCACATATCATAAACCTACACCTGGTGTTCCGCCGTCCCATCCTACACCTGGTATCCTGCCGTCCCATCCTACACCTGGCGCCCTGTCGTCCCATCCTACATCCGGCACCCTGTCGTCCCATCCTACACCTGGCGCCCTGCCGTCCCATCCTACACCTGGAATCTTGCCGTCCCGTCCTACACCTGGCATCCTGCCGTCCCATCCTACACCCGGCATCCTGCCGTCCCATCCTACACCCGGCATCCTGCCGTCCCGTCCTACACCCGGCATCCTGCCGTCCCGTCCTACACCAGGCATCCTGCCGTCCCATCCTGCACCTTGTATCCTGCCATCCCATCCTACACCTGGCATCCTGCCGTCCCATCCTACACCTGGTATCCTGCCGCCCCATCCTACACCTGGTATCCTGCCGTCCCATCCTACACCTGGCGCCCTGCCGTCCCATCCTACACCTGGTATCCTGCCGTCCCATCCTACACCTGGTATCCTGCCGTCCCATCCTATACTGGGCATCCTGCCGTCCCATCCTACACCTGGTATCCTGTCGTCCCATCCTGCACCTGGTGTCCTGCCATCCCATCCTATGCTGGGCATCCTGCTTTCCCATCCTTTCTTTTGGTATCTTCCTCCCATTCCGTATCTGAAAAATTCTTCCCACGTATCACATCAAACGCTTCCTCTATCCCATGTCTGGCGCCGCCCTTCCCAACCCATCCATAGCACTACCTCCATCCCACACCTGGCACTACCTCTTCCTATCCCATGTCCGGCATCCTCCTCATCCCATGCTTGACATACTCCCATCCCACTACTGGCACTAAACCCCTTCCATCCTACTGTTTATATAATGAAAACGTTGCTCGTACGTTCGTCTTCTAACCTTTATACAAAACGTTTCCGGTATCAGTGTAAATAATCTGTCAAAGCTTTAGCTGCGCTGCTTGTTGTGGCTCAAGATAAAGCTGTGCAGCTTTTGCATCGTCTACTTGTGGTTAGAGAGCGAGCATAAAGCTCAGCTTTAGTTCATCAAGTGTACCGAGTGAATGTCAGCTGTCC
Source organism: Panulirus ornatus (assembly GCF_036320965.1). NCBI lineage: Eukaryota > Metazoa > Arthropoda > Malacostraca > Decapoda > Palinuridae > Panulirus > Panulirus ornatus. The sequence goes on along the minus strand of NC_092238.1, from coordinate 15,745,288 downwards.
ATCAGTTTTCTTACGTTCGGTGCGCAGTGCTGGACCTGCTGACACCATCTAGGGAGAACGTCGGTCCACAGATGGTGCTGCTTGGCCACCTGATGTCGACTGGTGGTGTTTGTTGTCACAGGTGGTTACGGCTAGTCTGTGGCCAGTTATGGGTAGTCTGTGGCCAGCTATGGGTAGTCTGTGGCCAGTTATAGGTAGTTTGTGGCCAGTTATGGGTAGTCTGTGGCCAGTTATGGGTATTTATGGCCAGTTATAGGTAGTCTGTGGCCAGTTATGGGTAGTCTGTGGCCTGTTATGGGTAGTTTTTGGCCAGTTATAGGTAGTTTGTGGACAGTTACGGGTAGTTTGTGGCCAATTATAGGTAGTCTGTGGCCAGTTATGGCTAGTCTGTGGCCAGTTATGGGTAGTCTGTGGCCAGTTATGGGTATTTATGGCCAGTTATAGGTAGTCTGTGGCCAGTTATGGGTAGTCTGTGGCCAGTTATGGGTAGTTTTTGGCCAGGTATAGGTAGTTTGTGGCCAGTTATGGGTAGTCTGTGGCCAGTTAGAGGTAGGCTGTGGCCAGGTTGTTGCTTGGTTACCTATGATAGTGGTCATATACTTGGGCTCAGCTTTCCCTGGCTCACAAATTACTGCTGAACCCCTTGAGCACTAGGGTACAACCCTTGAGCAGTAGGGTACAACCCTTGAGCACTAGGGTACAACCCTTGAGCAGTAGGGTACAACCCTTGAGCACTAGGGTACAACCCTTGAGCACTAGGGTACAACCCTTGAGCACTAGGGTACAACCCTTGAGCACTAGGGTACACCCCTTGAGCACTAGGGTACAACCCTTGAGCACTAGGGTACAACCCTTGAGCACTAGGGTACAACCCTTGAGCACGGCGGTACAACACTTGAGCACTAGGGTACAACCCTTGAGCACTAGGGTACAACCGTTGAGCACTAGGGTACAACCCTTGAACACTAGGGTACAACCCTTGAGCACTAGGGTATAACCCTTGAGCACTAGGGTACAACCCTTGAGCACTAGGGTACAACCCTTCAGCACTAGGGTACAACCCTTGAGCACGGCGGTACAACACTTGAGCACTAGGGTACAACCCTTGAGCACTAGGGTACAACCCTTGAGCACTAGGGTACAACCCTTGAGCACTGAGGTACAACCCTTGAGCACGGCGGTACAACACTTGAGCACTAGGGTACAACCCTTGAGCACTAGGGTACAACCCTTGAGCACTAGGTTACAACCCTTGAGCACTAGGGTACAACCCTTGAGCACTAGGGTACAACCCTTGAGCACGGCGGTACAACCCTTGAGCACTAGGGTACAACCCTTGAGCACTAAGGTACAACCCTTGAGCACTAGGGTACAACCCTTGAGCACTAGGGTACAACCCTTGAGCACTAGGGTACAACCCTTGAGCACTAGGGTACAACCCTTGAGCACTAGGGTACAATCCTTGAGCACTAGGGTGCAACCCTTGAGCACTAGGGTACAACCCTTGAGCACTAGGGTACAACCCTTGAGCACTAGGGTACAACCCTTGAGCACTAAGGTACAACCCTTGAGCACTAAGGTACAACCCTTGAGCACTAGGGTACAACCCTTGAGCACTAGGGTACAACCCTTGAGTACGGCGGTACAACCCTTGAGCACGGCGGTAAAACCCTTGAGCACTAGGGTACAACCCTTGAGCACTAGGGTACAACCCTTGAGCACTAGGGTACAACCCTTGAGCACTAAGGTACAACCCTTGAGCACTAAGGTACAACCCTTGAGCACTAGGGTACAACCCTTGAGCACTAGGGTACAACCCTTGAGCACGGTGGTACAACACTTGAGCACTAGGGTACAACCCTTGAGCACTAGGGTACAACCCTTGAGCACGGTGGTACAACACTTGAGCACTAGGGTACAACCCTTGAGCACTAGGGTACAACCCTTGAGCACTAGGGTACAACCCTTGAGCACGGCGGTACGGCCACTGAGTACGATGATACACGATCCTTGTGTACGTACGATGGCCTGGCTCTGGATCTGATCCATAAACATCGGGTCACAGATTAGCCAAACATACCTAAAGGTCGTACCTTCAATCTCGTGGGTCGTACCATCATGTTCTGCAAGAACAGTTCACATGTCCGGCTGGCACCACTGTGCGTCACGACCCACCATTTACATGTCCGGCTGGCACCACTGTGCGTCACGACCCACCATTTACATGTCTGGTTGGCACCACTACACGTCACGACCCACCACACCTTTGTTCCGAAGGCATCACTGCAATCAATGACCCACCTCTCACTTATCCGGCTGGCACCACTGCACCTCATGACCCACCTCTCACTTATCCGGCTGGCACCACTGCACCTCATGACCCACCTCTCACATGTTCGGCTGGCACCACTACACGGTGTGACGCACCGCTTACACAGTTGGCTGATACCACAGTACGTCATGACCCACCACTTACACAGTCGGGTGACACCATAGCACGTCATGACCCACCACTTGTACGGTCGGGTGATACCATAGTACGTCATGACCCACCACTCACACTATCCGTGGGTACCATTGGACGTCATAACCCACGACCCAAGCGGTCAGCTGACACTACTGCAAGTCAGAACCCACCACACATATGTCCGGCTGACTCCACTGCTTGTCATGACCCACCGTTCACACGTCCGGGTGACACCACTGCATGTCATGACCCACCACTTATATATCCAATTGGCACCACTGCATGTCATGACCCACCACTTATATATCCACTTGGCACCACTGCATGTCATGACCCACCACTTATATATCCAATTGGCACCACTGCATGTCATGACCCACCACTTATATATCCAACTGGCACCACTGCATGTCATGACCCCACCACTTATATATCCAATTGGCACCACTGCATGTCATGACCCACCACTTATATATCCAATTGGCACCACTGCATGTCATGACCCACCACTTTTTTTTTTCCCCCCCAAAGGAAGGAACAGACAAGGGGGCCGGGTGAGGATGTTTCCTCAGAGGCCCAGTCCTCTGTTCTTAACGCTACCTCGCTGAGGCGGGAAATGGCGAATAGTATGTAAGAAAAGATATATATATATATATATATATATATATATATATATATATATATATATATATATATATATATATATATATATATATATATATATATATATTTTTTTTTTTTTTTTTTTTTTCATACTATTCGCCATTTCCCGCGATAGCGAGGTAGCGTTAAGAACAGAGGACTGGGCCTTTGAGGGAATATCCTCACCTGGCCCCCTTCTCTGTTCCTTCTTTTTGGAAAAAAAAAAAAAAAAAAAAAAAAAAAAGGGAAGGATTTCCAGCCCCCCGCTCCCTTCCCTTTTAGTCGCCTTCTACGACACGCAGGGAATACGTGGGAAGTATTCTTTCTCCCCTATCCCCAGGGATATATATATATATATATATATATATATATATATATATATATATATATATATATATATATATATATATATATAAATGCTACATACAAATCCATTTGCTTTTCTAAGTATTTCTCACATACATTCTTCAAAGCAAACACCTGATCCACACATCCTCTACCACTTCTGAAACCACACTGCTCTTCCCCAATCTGATGCTCTGTACATGCCTTCACCCTCTCAATCAATACCCTCCCATATAATTTACCAGGAATACTCAACAAACTTATACCTCTGTAATTTGAGCACTCACTCTTATCCCCTTTGCCTTTGTACAATGGCACTATGCACGCATTCCGCCAATCCTCAGGCACCTCACCATGAGTCATACATACATTAAATAACCTTACCAACCAGTCAACAATACAGTCACCCCCTTTTTTAATAAATTCCACTGCAATACCATCCAAACCCGCTGCCTTGCCGGCTTTCATCTTCCGCAAAGCTTTCACTACCTCTTCTCTGTTTACCAAATCATTTTCCCTAACCCTCTCACTTTGCACACCACCTCGACCAAAACACCCTATATCTGCCACTCTATCATCAAACACATTCAACAAACCTTCAAAATACTCACTCCATCTCCTTCTCACATCACCACTACTTGTTATCACCTCCCCATTTGCGCCCTTCACTGAAGTTCCCATTTGCTCCCTTGTCTTACGCACTTTATTTACCTCCTTCCAGAACATCTTTTTATTCTCCCTAAAATTTAATGATACTCTCTCACCCCAACTCTCATTTGCCCTTTTTTTCACCTCTTGCACCTTTCTCTTGACCTCCTGTCTCTTTCTTTTATACATCTCCCACTCAATTGCATTTTTTCCCTGCAAAAATCGTCCAAATGCCTCTCTCTTCTCTTTCACTAATACTCTTACTTCTTCATCCCACCACTCACTACCCTTTCTAATCAACCCACCTCCCACTCTTCTCATGCCACAAGCATCTTTTGCGCAATCCATCACTGATTCCCTAAATACATCCCATTCCTCCCCCACTCCCCTTGCTTCCATTGTTCTCACCTTTTTCCATTCTGTACTCAGTCTCTCCTGGTACTTCCTCACACAGGTCTCCTTCTCAAGCTCACTTACTCTCACCACCCTCTTCACCCCAACATTCACTCTTCTTTTCTGAAAACCCATACAGATCTTCACCTTAGCCTCCACAAGATAATGATCAGACATCCCTCCAGTTGCACCTCTCAGCACATTAACATCCAAAAGTCTCTCTTTCGCACGCCTGTCAATTAACACGTAATCCAATAACGCTCTCTGGCCATTTCTCCCACTTACATAAGTATACTTATGTATATCTCGCTTTTTAAACCAGGTATTCCCAATCATCAGTCCTTTTTCAGCACATAAATCTACAAGCTCTTCACCATTTCCATTTACAACACTGAACACCCCATGTATACCAATTATTCCCTCAACTGCCACATTACTCACCTTTGCATTCAAATCACCCATCACTATAACCCGGTCTCGTGCATCAAAACCACTAACACACTCATTCAGCTGCTCCCAAAACACTTGCCTCTCTTGATCTTTCTTCTCATGCCCAGGTGCATATGCACCAATAATCACCCACCTCTCTCCATCAACTTTCAGTTTTACCCATATTAATCGAGAATTTACTTTCTTACACTCTATCACATACTCCCACAACTCCTGTTTCAGGAGTATTGCTACTCCTTCCCTTGCTCTTGTCCTCTCACTAACCACTGACTTTACTCCCCAGACATTCCCAAACCACTCTTCCCCTTTACCCTTGAGCTTCGTTTCATATGATAGAGTTGATAGAGATGCTCTGTGGAAGGTATTAAGAATATATGGTGTGGGAGGCAAGTTGTTAGAAGCAGTGAAAAGTTTTTATCGAGGATGTAAGGCATGTGTACGTGTAGGAAGAGAGGAAAGTGATTGGTTATCAGTGAATGTAGGTTTGCGGCAGGGGTGTGTGATGTCTCCATGGTTGTTTAATTTGTTTATGGATGGGGTTGTTAGGGAGGTAAATGCAAGAGTTTTGGAAAGAGGGGCAAGTATGAAGTCTGTTGGGGATGAGAGAGCTTGGGAAATGAGTCAGTTGTTGTTCGCTGATGATACAGCGCTGGTGGCTGATTCATGTGAGAAACTGCAGAAGCTGGTGACTGAGTTTGGTAAAGTGTGTGGAAGAAGAAAGTTAAGAGTAAATGTGAATAAGAGCAAGGTTATTAGGTACAGTAGGGTTGAGGGTCAAGTCAATTGGGAGGTGAGTTTGAATGGAGAAAAACTGGAGGAAGTGAAGTGTTTTAGATATCTGGGAGTGGATCTGGCAGCGGATGGAACCATGGAAGCGGAAGTGGATCATAGGGTGGGGGAGGGGGCGAAAATTCTGGGGGCCTTGAAGAATGTGTGGAAGTCGAGAACATTATCTCGGAAAGCAAAAATGGGTATGTTTGAAGGAATAGTGGTTCCAACAATGTTGTATGGTTGCGAGGCGTGGGCTATGGATAGAGTTGTGCGCAGGAGGATGGATGTGCTGGAAATGAGATGTTTGAGGACAATGTGTGGTGTGAGGTGGTTTGATCGAGTGAGTAACGTAAGGGTAAGAGAGATGTGTGGAAATAAAAAGAGCGTGGTTGAGAGAGCAGAGGAGGGTGTTTTGAAGTGGTTTGGGCACATGGAGAGAATGAGTGAGGAAAGATTGACCAAGAGGATATATGTGTCGGAGGTGGAGGGAACTAGGAGAAGAGGGAGACCAAATTGGAGGTGGAAAGATGGAGTGAAAAAGATTTTGTGTGATCGGGGCCTGAACATGCAGGAGGGTGAAAGGAGGGCAAGGAATAGAGTGAATTGGAGCGATGTGGTATACCGGGGTTGACGTGCTGTCAGTGGATTGAATCAGGGCATGTGAAGCGTCTGGGGAAAACCATGGAAGGCTGTGTAGGTATGTATATTTGCGTGTGTGTGGACGTATGTATATACATGTGTATGGGGGGGGGGGGGGTTGGGCCATTTCTTTCGTCTGTTTCCTTGCGCTACCTCGCAAACGCGGGAGACAGCGACAAAGTATAAAAAAAAAAAATATATATATATATATATATATATATATATATATATATATTATCCCTGGGGATAGGGGATTAAGAATACTTCCCAAGTATTCCCTGCGTGTCGTAGAAGGCGACAAAAAGGGGAGGGAGCGGGGGGCTGGAAATCCTCCCCTCTCTCTTTTTTTTTTTTTTTTTCCAAAAGAAGGAACAGAGAAGGGGGCCAGGTGAGGGTATTCCAAAAAAGGCCCAGTCCTCTGTTCTTAACGCTACCTCGCTAACGCGGGAAATGGCGAATTGTTTAAAAGAAAGAATATATATATATATATATATATATATATATATATATATATATATATATATATATATATATATATATATATATATATATATATATATATATATATATATATGGGAGGGTATTGATTGAGAGGGTGAAGGCATGTACAGAGCATCAGATTGGGGAAGAGCAGTGTGATTTCAGAAGTGGTAGAGGATGTGTGGATCAGGTGTTTGCTTTGAAGAATGTATGTGAGAAATACTTAGAAAAGCAAATGGATTTGTATGTAGCATTTATGGATCTGGAGAAGGCATATGATAGAGTTGATAGAGATGCTCTGTGGAAGGTATTAAGAATATATGGTGTGGGAGGCAAGTTGTTAGAAGCAGTGAAAAGTTTTTATCGAGGATGTAAGGCATGTGTACGTGTAGGAAGAGAGGAAAGTGATTGGTTCTCAGTGAATGTAGGTTTGCGGCAGGGGTGTGTGATGTCTCCATGGTTGTTTAATTTGTTTATGGATGGGGTTGTTAGGGAGGTGAATGCAAGAGTTTTGGAAAGAGGGGCAAGTATGAAGTCTGTTGGGGATGAGAGAGCTTGGGAAGTGAGTCAGTTGTTGTTCGCTGATGATACAGCGATGGTGGCTGATTCATGTGAGAAACTGCAGAAGCTGGTGACTGAGTTTGGTAAAGTGTGTGGAAGAAGAAAGTTAAGAGTAAATGTGAATAAGAGCAAGGTTATTAGGTACAGTAGGGTTGAGGGTCAAGTCAATTGGGAGGTGAGTTTGAATGGAGAAAAACTGGAGGAAGTGAAGTGTTTTAGATATCTGGGAGTGGATCTGGCAGCGGATGGAACCATGGAAGCGGAAGTGGATCATAGGGTGGGGGAGGGGGCGAAAATTCTGGGAGCCTTGAAGAATGTGTGGAAGTCGAGAACATTATCTCGGAAAGCAAAAATGGGTATGTTTGAAGGAATAGTGGTTCCAACAATGTTGTATGGTTGCGAGGCGTGGGCTATGGATAGAGTTGTGCGCAGGAGGATGGATGTGCTGGAAATGAGATGTTTGAGGACAATGTGTGGTGTGCGGTGGTTTGATCGAGTAAGTAACGTAAGGGTAAGAGAGATGTGTGGAAATAAAAAGAGCGTGGTTGAGAGAGCAGAAGAGGGTGTTTTGAAATGGTTCGGGCACATGGAGAGAATGAGTGAGGAAAGATTGACCAAGAGGATATATGTGTCGGAGGTGGAGGGAACGAGGAGAAGAGGGAAACCAAATTGGAGGTGGAAAGATGGAGTGAAAAAGATTTTGTGTGATCGGGGCCTGAACATGCAGGAGGGTGAAAGGAGGGCAAGGAATAGAGTGAATTGGAGCGATGTGGTATACCGGGGTTGACGTGCTGTCAGTGGATTGAATCAAGGCATGTGAAGCGTCTGGGGTAAACCATGGAAAGCTGTGTATGTATGTATATTTGCGTGTGTGGACGTATGTATATACATGTGTATGAGGGTGGGTTGGGCCATTTCTTTCGTCTGTTTCCTTGCGTTACCTCGCAAACGCGGGAGACAGCGACAAAGCAAAAAAAAAAAAAAAATATACATATACCCCAGGGGTAGGGGAGAGAGAATTCTATAGCCGTATCGTATAAGGCGACAGAAGGGGGGAGGAGCGAAGAGATGTTTGAAACTCCCTCTTCTTGTCTCATTTTCTAAATTACGGAACAGTAGAGGGAGTAAGTAGGGAGTGCTCATCCTCCTCGAAGGCTCAGGCTATCTAAATATGTGTGGATATAACCAAGATGAGAAGAGAGGAGAGATCAGTAGCAAGTTTCAGGAAAGAAACTCGGACGATCCGGAAATGAGTGAAACAAAAGTCAAATTTAATGGAGACGAATGGTTTGGATATGTCTAAGGAGTAGAGTCGGGTTAGTGAAAAGACAAGAGCTAGGGAATAATTGGCACTTCTCCTGAAGCAGAAGTTGTGGCAGTGTGTGTGATAGCGTGTAAAGAAGTGAATTCCACATTGAAATGGGCAAAGCTGAAAGTGGATGACGAGAGAAGGGTGGTTATTGATGCTTATGTACCTGGCCTTGAGAAGAAAGATCATGAGAGGCAAATGTTTTGAGAGCAGACAAGTGAGTGTATCAGCAGTTTTGATAAAAGAGACTGGGTATTTGTGATTGGTGATTTAAA
>NC_092238.1:15696308-15731308 GCF_036320965.1 Panulirus ornatus | reverse complement strand
TAGGAACAGAATATGAGTCAGTTTTGGTTATATCATTGACCTTCCTATACTCTGTACAAAATCTATAAGAACCATTGGGTTTAGGAACTGATACACATGATGAACTCCAAGGGCTGTGACTTGGTTCTATCAAATCATACTCGAGCATGTATTCTTCTTTGTCGTTATTTTCCCTTGTCTTCAGACTCACTCGGTAAAGATGTTTGATTGGAGTAGCATTTTCTACATCATGAATTACAGCACTCGTTCTTCTGGAAGCATCAGGAGATGATGACTTCTACTCATTTATGATTTCCACAATTTCACGTTTTCGTTCAGTGTCCAAATGTGTAAGGCTTACTTTATATCGTACTTAATATCTTAGAATTTTGAAAATTCTATTTTCTTGTCTATCTAGCTTAACATTTTCTGAACCATCGTATTTCTCATCCTCAGCTTTTACACACACACACACACACAACTCGCTTTTTCCTTCAGTATACTCTCTTTTCTTTCACATTCCATTTTTCTCTCAAAATAAGGCTTCATTAGATTAACATGACATAGCTGGTTCTTCTTGCACCTATCTGGTGTGTTTACAGCATACTTCAAATGTTTTACTTTCTTTTCTACTATCCACAGACCACTATACCCACGTACAACTATATCTTGCTCTGATAGAGCTACCTTTTATTGGTAGTAACACTAACACTTTATCTCCCGGCTGGAACTCTCGGGTTCTGGCATTCTGGTCATACCAGATTTTCATGTCATCCTGGAACTCCTTCAGGTTCTCACTGGCCAGCTTACGAGCTCTTAAGAGTCTTCTCTTAAAATTACATATATAATTCAGCAAATCTGGAGAGCCATCACGACTTAACCCCTTTTCCTTTAACATACTCAATAGTCCTCTCTCAAATCATGATCAAAAACACGCTCAAATGGTCTAAACCTCGCTGACTCCTGCACACCGTCTCTCAAGGCAGAGCTAACGGGACACTCTCATCCCAGTAAATTCCAAGTTCTGCACAATACATTATTAAAGTGTTCTTTAATGTTTGTTGAAACCGTTCTAAACTACCTTCACTCTGAGGATGGCATGAACTTGAAAGACTCTGTTCAGGGTGAAGTCCTTTCGAATCTTTTCTAAATATAGTGGAAGTAAGATTTCATCCTTGATCTGACTGAATCATTTCAGGCTATCCTACCTATGAAAATAATCAATTAACTCTTCTACAATGAATTTCGTGTGTGGATACTCCTCAGCAGAGTCGCTTCGAGAAAGGGGATTGACATGATAGTCAACAAATGATCATTTCCTCTTCGACTTTTTGGCATATGTCCAATACAATCAATTATGATTTCACTGAAAGGTTTACCAAAAGCTGCGATAGGTTTTGATGGAGCTGATTTGGTTTCCTACTTTCTGACAAGTTGGACAATTACAAAATTCGGCAACAACTTCCTTAACACCAGGCCAATAAAAATGGGTCACTAGCTTACTTACAGCCTTCCTAACTCTTAGATGCCAAGATAAGCAAGAATCAAAGGACAATGATGTTAATCCTATACCCCCGAGGAACTATAATGTACTTTTTCCTCTCCCAGTGATCTGATGTAGAAACACTCGGAGGTCTCCACTTTCTCATTAACACACCAACTTGAATATAAAATCCTAGTGACTCATTATCTAAATGGTCAAATCTCTCCTCTTCATTCCAACTTTGCTTCAGACTACTACAACTGAAACTTTATCAACTCATTTTTGTCAGCTTTGAAATCAGGAAGATAATCTACTCTAAACTCCACGTTGTTACCTAACATGACATCACACCTTTCGTCAAATAAATCACCCAGTCCTTTATCTACATCCTTAACCTGAGCCATAGCAGGATATTCATTAGTAATTTCAACATACAAATTTGTCACACTGCAATAATCATCACATACAGAGGGTACGTTTGAAGGATAAGTGTTAGTAACCCTGTCAGGAACTCCTTTCACATCTTCAGAACTTTATTATGTTCAGTTAGTCTTAGGAACAGATACATCAACATTTGCTTTCGGACCAGACAAATCAATAGAATTATGTTCAGCAAGGTCAAGGGGATTTCAGTCATTTTTGGTTCTGGAACTCCTCTGTCTTCAGCCATGTCGTTTCCCAACATGTCCACTCCATGGATAGGAAGTTCATCAATAACACCAATCTTATCTTTCCTATTAACATATCCAGTCTCAAGGTTAACATAATGCAGTGGAATGGTCAGGCCTGCTCTTAACCCTCTAACTCTAGCCTCCTCACCAGAGTGCGACTCTTCGATCCACTCTGTCAATTCCTTGAGGACTAAGGCTCTGGTTAGCCCCGGTGTTTCTACGGATCATAATTTTTTCTCTTTGGACCCTCCTTCAGTGATATTTCCCCTTTAGTCATAAATTCTTTAAAACTCACCATACACCTTTCATCTCACTGTCCCTGGTACCTCTTATCTCACTATGGATATTCTAAGGCTTCCACCAAGCATCAGTTAACGCAACTGACTTTGAAGTATTTTTACACTGAATTTGATTTGACCTGTTTCTCCACATGCATGACATCTTACTGGTGGCCTCTCCTGCTGACCCTCAGGTCTGTTAGAACCTGACTGTGACTTAGTAACATGTATTCGTGGCTGACCTTGTACCTTATCACGTACAATTTTCTTGTGATAATAACTTGACCTTGTTGTTTTGAAACCTCTGCTTGATTTGGTTGACCTTCGTCTCTTTGTCACTGGACTATGTGTTTGATGTCCCTTCCTCGTACATTTTATACACCATTGCTAGCTCATCTGCTGAACGTGCAGCCTCTTTCAGATCCTCAACTCTGTCCTTATTGATTTCATACTTGATATCATGATGCATTGAACCTTTAAAATGCTCGAACAGAATCATTTGCTTCAAAGCCTTCCATGGTTTTGACTTCCCCAGATTTACACCATCTGTCAAATTTCATTTCACACGATCTGTCAACTCTTAATGAGTCTGCTCACTTAATTTCTTCAGATCTGTAAACCTTCTCCTGTAGACTTCTGGACTCAACTGAACATTTTCTAACATAACCACTTTGGCTAATTAATAATCAACACATCCCGTTATACCTAAACATGTAATTGTTTTCTTGCTTTGCCTCTGAATTCTGCTTGAGCAAGAAATGCCCAGTTACTTTTATCCCAACCTTTCAAAGTGGCAACTTGCTCAAACTGATAAAAGAAATCCTCTGCTCTTCCTCAATAAAGTTTGATAAATGATTCACTCTGACATCCACACCATTACTTGCTTACCTGGGACCCATCTATATATCAAACTCTATCTTTTGTAGCCTAACCTCTTTATCTGCTTCAATCTGTATTTGTGTTTTCTATGTTCTCCTTCAATATGCATTTTCTTATTTCCTGTCTCAATCTGCATTTTATTATTTTCTGCCTCAATCTGCATTTTCTTAAATTCTAACCTCAACCTCTCCAACATCAGACGTTCATTTATCCCCATCTCAGCTTCAGGGTCAACATATCTGCTCCCTTTCTTCTTCATCTCCCAATACACCCATAGATTTTAGCCCTTCCACCAAGTCTGCTTGTATGTCACTCTTGGTATCTGGCCTTAAATTAATTTCATACTTGCCTGATATTTAGAACAACTCATTCTTAGGTCACTGGGACCAATCATGCAAGTTAGGGGACTCTACCAACTTATTCACATCATTTTCTGCCATAATTGTCAATGAGCTGGTTTTACGAACAAGAAAATAAATGACCTGACCGACCTAACCACATAACAAGTACAGTGGTTTACATTTAACGAAGATTTTTTTTCTTTTTTACCACTTGCTGGTAGTAACAACAGAGCATTCACCTTGGTCCGCGCTGATACACTTCATCGTGTTACAATGGCACAAATCCTCCCGGACAGGACCCCATATGTTGCCATTCCAACCACCTTCAACTAACGGTGGGTCTCGACTCCTCAACAAATTAGCCCCGGCTTGTGTCCTGAAATAATTGTTGTGGTTAATACACTCGACCATGTAGACGCCACTACCACTATGTACCAGACCAGAGTAACATCTCCAGCAACCGAAATTTACCCTTATCACATTTCAGTATATAACTAGGTCAGGATCACTGACACATTAAACAATCAACAAATAACATAATGAAAATAACAACAAAATACAAGCTGTCATCCCAATACAATATAGATGCTGAAGGCAGATTCGCCATAGAAGCAATTATTCTAATTTAAGCTGAAATTTACAATCAGAATATAAACACTGCTCTCTTTCTTTCTACAAATTATGTCTGTATCTTTGTCCTTAGACATAACCTTCAGTCAAGTACCGATGACAAATAACAATAGCAAATAAAACCTGATCTATACAAAGACAACGGGTGCACACGCTTAGCCCCGGAACTTGCAAGGAAGAGAGGGAGCGAATCTACGTTCAAGCAGTTTTACTCCAGCTCCCAAAGTTATTGTACAAACATAGCATGCACCTCCCCTAAACAAAAGAGTAGTAGTCATGATATTTACTCTACTTTGATAATAACACACACACACACACACACACACACACACACACACACACATATATATATATATATATATATATATATATATATATATATATATATATGATCCCTGGGGATAGGGGATTAAGAATACTTCCCACGTATTCCCTGCGTGTCGTAGAAGGCGACTAAAAGGGGAGGGAGCGGGGGGCTGGAAATCCTCCCCTCTCGTTTTTTTTTTTTTCCAAAAGAAGGAACAGAGAATTGGGCCAGGTGAGGGTATTCCCTCAAAGGCCCAGTCCTCTGTTCTTAATGCTACCTCGCTAACGCGGGAAATGGCGAATAGTTTAAAAGAAAAAGAAAGAAAATATATATATATATATATATATATATATATATATATATATATATATATATATATATATATATCATCCCTGGGGATACGGAAGAAAGAATAATTCCCACGTATTCCCTGCGTGTCGTAGAAGGTGACTAAAAGGGAAAGGAGCAGGGGGCTGGAAATCCTCCCCTCTCGTTTAAATTTTCCAAAAGAAGGAACAGAGAAGGGAGGCCATTTGAGGATATTCCCTCAAAGGCTCAGCCCTCTGTTCTTAACGCTACCTCGCTAATGCGGGAAATGGCAAATGGTATGAATATATCTTTCTTTCTTTCAAACTATTCGCCATTTCCCGCGTTAGCAAGGTAGCGTTAAAAACAGAGGACTGGGCCTCTCAGGGAGTATCCTCACCTGGCCGCGTTCTCTGTTCCTTCTTTTGGGAAATTAAAAAATAAAACGAGAGGGGAGGATTTCCAGCTCCCCGCTCCCTCCCCTTTTAGTCGCCTTCTACGACACGCAGGGAATACGTGGGAAGTATTCTTTCTCCCCTATCCCCAGGGATAAGGTATGAATATATATATATATATATATATATATATATATATATATATATATATATATTTTTTTTTTTTTTTTTTTTTTTTTGCTTTGTCGCTGTCTCCCGCGTTTGCGAGGTAGCGCAAGGAAACAGACGAAAGAAATGGCCCAACCCACCCCCATACACATGTATATACATACGTCCACACACGCAAATATACATACCTACACAGCTTTCCATGGTTTACCCCAGACGCTTCACATGCCCCGATTCAATCCACTGACAGCACGTCAACCCCGGTATACCACATCGCTCCAATTCACTCTATTCCTTGCCCTCCTTTCACCCTCCTGCATGTTCAGGCCCCGATCACACAAAATCTTTTTCACTCCATCTTTCCACCTCCAATTTGGTCTCCCTCTTCTCCTCGTTCCCTCCACCTCCGACACATATATCCTCTTGGTCAATCTTTCCTCACTCATTCTCTCCATGTGCCCAAACCATTTCAAAACACCCTCTTCTGCTCTCTCAACCACGCTCTTTTTATTTCCACACATCTCTCTTACCCTTACGTTACTTACTCGATCAAACCACCTCACACCACACATTGTCCTCAAACATCTCATTTCCAGCACATCCATCCTCCTGCGCACAACTCTATCCATAGCCCACGCCTCGCAACCATACAACATTGTTGGAACCACTATTCCTTCAAACATACCCATTTTTGCTTTCCGAGATAATGTTCTCGACTTCCACACATTCTTTAAGGCTCCCAGAATTTTCGCCCCCTCCCCCACCCTATGATCCACTTCCGCTTCCATGGTTCCATCCGCTGCCAGATCCACTCCCAGATATCTAAAACACCTCACTTCCTCCAGTTTTTCTCCATTCAAACTCACCTCCCAATTGACTTGACCCTCAACCCTACTGTAACTAATAACCTTGCTCTTATTCACATTTACTCTTAACTTTCTTCTTTCACACACTTTACCAAACTCAGTCACCAGCTTCTGCAGTTTCTCACATGAATCAGCCACCAGCGCTGTATCATCAGCGAACAACAACTGACTCACTTCCCAAGCTCTCTCATCCCCAACAGACTTCATACTTGCCCCTCTTTCCAAAACTCTTGCATTCACCTCCCTAACAACCCCATCCATAAACAAATTAAACAACCATGGAGACATCACACACCCCTGCCGCAAACCTACATTCACTGAGAACCAATCACTTTCCTCTCTTCCTACACGTACACATGCCTTACATCCTCGATAAAAACTTTTCACTGCTTCTAACAACTTGCCTCCCACACCATATATTCTTAATACCTTCCACAGAGCATCTCTATCAACTCTATCATATGCCTTCTCCAGATCCATAAATGCTACATACAAATCCATATATATATATATATATATATATATATATATATATATATATATATATATATATATATATATATATATATATATATATATATATATATATATATATATATATATATATATATATATATATATATAGATATGCAGGGTCAGGAAGAATGATTTGGTAAACAAAGAAGAGGTAGTGAAAGCTTTGCAGAGGACGAAAGCCGGCAAGGTGGCGGGTTTGGATGGTATTGCAGTGGAATTTATCAAAAAAGGAGGTGATTGTGTTGTTGACTGGTTGGTGAGGATATCTAATGTATGTATGGTCCATTGTGAAGTGCCTGAGGAGAGGCAGAATGCATGCATAGTGCCATTGTACAAAAGCAAAGGGGATAAAGGTGAGTGTTCAAATTACACAGGTATAAGTTTGTTGAGTATTCCTGGGAAATCATATGGGAGGGCATTAACTGAGAGGGTAAAGACATGTACAGAGCACCAGAGTGGGGAAGAGCAGTGTGGTTTTAGAAGTGGTAGAGGATGCGTGGGCCAGGTGTTTGCTTTGAAGAATGTATGTGAGAAATACTTAAAAAAACAGATGGATTTGTATGTAGCATTTATGGATCTGGAGAAAGCATATGATAGAGTTGATAGAGATGCGATGTGGAAGGTATTAAGAATATATGGTGTGGGAGGCAAGTTATTAGAAGCAGTGAAAAGTTTTTATCAAAGATGTAATGCATGCGTACTAGTAGGAAGTAAGGAAAGTGATTGGTTCCCAGTGGATGTCGGACTGCGGCAGGGGTGCGTGATGTCTCCATGGCTGTTTAATTTGTTTATGGATGGAGTTGTTAGGGAAGTGAATGCAAGAGATTTTGTGAGAGGGGCAAATATGCAGTCTGTTGTGGATGAGAGAGCTTAGGAAGTGAGTCAGTTGTTGTTCGCTGATGATACAGCGCTGGTGGCTGATTCGGATGAGAAACTGCAGAAGCTGGCGACTGAGTTTGGTAAAGTGTGTGAAAGAAGAAAGCTGAGAGTAAATGTGAATAAAAGCAAGGTTATTAGGTACAGTAGGGTTGAGGGACAAGTCAATTGGGGGGTAAGTTTGAATGGAGAAAAACTGGAGGAAGTGAGTGTTTTAGATATCTGGGAGTGGATTTGGCAGCGGATGGAACCATGGAAGCGGAAGTGAATCATAGGGTTGGGGAGGGGGCGATAGTTCTGAGGGCGTTGCAGAATGTGTGGAAATCGAGAACAAAAATGGGTATGTTTGAAGGATTAGTGGTTCTAACAATGTTTTATGGTTGCGATGCGTGGGCTATAGATAGAGTTGTGCGGAGAAGGGTGGATGTGCTGGAAATGAGATGTTTGAGGACAATATGTGGTGTGAGGTGGTTTGATCGAGTAAGTAATAATAGGGTAAGAGAGATGTGTGGTAATAAAAAGAGTGTGGTTGAGAGAACAGAAGAGGGTGTTTTGAAATGGTTTGGTCACATGGAGAGAATGAGTGAGGAAAGATTGACCAAGAGGATATATGTGTCAGAGGTGGAGGGAACGAGGAGAAGTGGGAGACCAAATTGGAGGTGGAAAGATGGAGTGAAAAGACTTTGAGTGATCGGGGCCTGAACATGCAGGAGGGTGAAAGGCGTGCAAGGAATAGAGTGAGTTGGAACGATGTGGTATACCTTGGTCGACGTGCTGTCAATGGATTGAACCAGGGCATGTGAAGCGTCTGGGGTAAACCATGGAAAGTTCTGTGGGGCCTGGATGTGGAAAGGGAGCTGTGGTTTCGGTTACATTATACGTGACAGCTAGAGACTGAGTGTGAACGAATGGGGCCTTTGTTGTCTTTTCCTAGCGCTACCTCGTGCACATGCGGGGGGAGGGAGTTGTTATTTCATGTGTGGCGGGGTGGCGATGGGAATGAATAAAGGCATACAGTATGAATTATGTACATGTATATGTCTGTGTGTGTATATATATATATATATATATATATATATATATATATATATATATATATATCGATAGATAGATAGATTGATAGACTGATATTCAATAATGTCTCTCCTTGTTTTTTTCATAAATGATTTTGATGAAACAAATTAAATAGTACATAGTATTTACTGAGGTTTTTATTACCAGACATGTCACCCTTTCACATGTGCTTCTGCGTTTTAAATACACTTTCTCGGTCAACATATGTGTTAGTCGCTGCTGAGTGCAACATATCACTGGTCCTCAGTGTCTTATGCAGGACGAGGAACATCTTCACCTTACCAGCGATCTGCGGACATGCTAACCTGACGCTCACCCGGGAGGATGAAGTGGAGGACGTAGTGTGTGACTGACCCTTGATTTCTTTTTGTGAGGCTGAGAAATGAAAATGTTATCAAAATAAAGTGAAAGATCTTAATGGAATGAAGGAAGGAATTAACAATGTCCCTGCTTGCAAGTTACCCTCAGCACTGTCCAACATACCTGCTCGTTAAAAAGAATTTGTTGAAATTGAAGGATCAGAAGTGGCAGTGTCAAGTGTCTGAACAAAAACGAACGCCAGTAATTATTAATGGTTTACAGTTGTGTGTGTGTGTGTGTGTGTGTGTGTGTGTGTGTGTGTGTGTGTGTGTGAATGAAATATGGATAAATATTGAATGGTTTATTGAATACAGGCAGCCATTCGCCTGAAAATATTCAATTGAGCAATTAACAAAAATGTGTCATAATAGTAACTAGTTTACTGAATTACATAAAAGTTTAGGATGAAGGTGTGGCTGGATACTTCTATGATGTATCGTAGGCAAACAAATGAGTGATGTATGTCTACATAGTACAGGAAGTTTTACATAACAAACCTTATGATTTATACATCATACATTTAGTGGTGATTAGTGGAGCATCAAATAATTTAACGTTACATTTTGGTTGACCTGCAGTGATATTGTGTTAACGTATAGCATGTACTTAGTGGTGAACATGAAGTGAGGAATATTTTCATGTTGGTTGCGTTACAGTAATATATTAGCTGACATAGCTATAGGAAAAGTAAACGATCTGGTTGCTTGGCTGTACAGTTATTACTCGATTGTTTACAACATTCACAGTACAGGAGTAAGTATAGGACAATACTTGTGTGTGTTTGTACAGCACTGGATGGTACGAGGTGCTTGTGGTGAGGGACGTCGGTCGGTGGAGGTCAGTCTCGGTGGTGAGGACTGTACTAGTGCTCCTGGTGTGTGTCACGGTCATGGTGTTTACATCAGGTGATCAACCTTCTGACCCTCGAGAAGGTTTTTACTGAGTCACTGGGTCACCACTCCACTGGTGGTAGGGTCGGAGTATATATATATATATATATATATATATATATATATATATATATATATATATATATATATATATATATATATATATATATATATATATATATATATATATATATATATATATATATATATATATATATATATATATATATATAAATATATATATATATATAGTTTTTTTTTTTTTTGCTTTGTCGCTGTCTCCCGCGTTTGCGAGGTAGGAAATATATATATATATATATATATATATATATATATATATATATATATATATATATATATATATATATATATATATATCCCTGGGGATAGGGGAGAAAGAATACTTCCCACGTATTCCCTGCGTGTCGTAGAAGGCGACTAAAAGGGGAGGGAGCGGGGGGGGGGGGGGGGCTGGAAATCCTCCCCTCTCGTTTTTTTCAATTTTCCAAAAGAAGGAACAGAGAAAGGAGCCAGGTGAGGATATTCCCTCAAGGGCCCAGTCCTCTGTTCTTAACCCTACCTCGCTAACGCGGGAAATGGCGAATAGTACGAAAGAAAAGAAAGATATATATATATATATATATATATATATATATATATATATATATATATATATATATATATATATATATATATATATATTTCTATGAGTCCACGGGGAATATGAAACACGATAAGTTCCCAAATGCACTTTCGTGTAATAATCACATCATCAGGGGAGACACAAGAGAGAAATATAAGTCAGTTGATATACATCTAAGAGACGAAGCTAGGACGCCATTTGGTAAACATATATATATATATATATATATATATATATATATATATATATATATATATATATATATATATATATATATATATATATGCCAGTGTCGTGGTGTTTACACTGAGGCAACCGCAGCTTCGATATGGGTCTCTTGTGAGACTCACACTGGGCTCACTAGTTCCATGGTAATTATCTCTCTCTTTCCCACAGTTGAAATCATTACAAGTAGACAATCTTGTGTGAGAATGTTAGGTTCAGTCAGGCGGGATCCAAGTATCTAGCTGAGAAAAGGGGGAGGGTGGCCGTGGGAGGAGAAAGGGGGGTGTTAGGTCCAAGTAGACACTTGACCTTTGCCTGACTGAGAACGACACTGACACATATGCGACCCCATCCAGGGTTGCAGGAGGTGTGTGTGTGTGTGTGTGGGTGTGGTGTGTGTGTGTGTGTGTGTGTGTAGTACACAGCTTGGTTAAGTCTAGCGATAAAGCTGGTCCTGGCCCATACCTGATGCTGCACCTGGTATCATGAACGAGGGAATTACTGTTAAACGGAGAAGTGTTTCTGTAGACCATCAACATTTACAGCGTGGCAACCCTGGAACTTATATATGCGCAGGAATGAAAGAAAAATAAGTCAAGTGTTTTTATCCAAACTTTCTGTAATTATTAAGTCGAGATACTGACGGCCCCGGTTCGCGTCCTTTTAACTTTGACAGAGGCTCTCGACTTGTAACAATTATTCGTAATATATTTATATATGTGAAAATATAAAAGGTCACGAGAATCGAGGGCGCCTCTGCTGCGTGATATGAACAGTCAGTAAATTACAGTGTATTTATCTCTGGTATTCAGCGGTATGTATAAGAGATCCCCGACTCTTCCCGGGAGTTCCATGTAATGTGTGCTGGATCCGAACCCTTGTTTAACCTGCACTGAAATGTGCTATGAATCCCTGACGTTTAGTCTTATTGACCACACATTCCCTGGTCTTGTCTCGCTGTTACTACCATCAGTGACACAAGTCTTCTACGGTGTTTGCTGGGAGGAGAAATCAAATTTCTGACCATTGATAGAGTACTTTATACTTTGTATTAATTAAACAATTCCAAAACACTTTGATAGTGTTTAATCCTTTGTAAATTAACCTCAATTCTTTCATAGTGTTTCTTGTTATAAATCTTTATTCACCAGCCCTTTTTATAGTGTTTGGCGCTGTGTATAAGTAATGGCCTGGCAAAGTCCGTGTGTCTACCGCCAGTCAGGCCCGTCCAACATTAATGGCCCAGACGTGGGACGCTGGCTGGGCCGGCCACTTGTGGATCGACCGCCGATATGGGCCCCATCCGCCTCCACCTATGCAAGGTACGGCTGTGATAAGCAACCTCTGCTCGGGGGCCTCTCCCCACAACTCTTATATTCCACTCACCTGACCCTCACCCTCGCCATGTTACGATACCCATGTTGGTGACAGCCTAAGCCAGTGGCACTGTCCTGCAGACACTGCCCCTTGTCACTGTCAAGGCCATGTTGAGGGTATTCACGTCAATGTTGCAGTCTGGCTTGGTACAATTTCCCCTCAGTGTTGCTGCCAGATCAAGAGCAACTCAAGCCAGTGTTTCAGTTACCTAGACAACACTCATGTCAGTATCAAGGCCATGTTAGTGGCAACTCATGTCTGTACTGACGTCACCTCAGTGATGTCAGAGCCAGCGCTAGGACCAGCTTAGCGCCAGCTGAGGTCACTTTCATACCATCTACACACCAGCTGACACCACGATAGGGACACCTGGACCTTACCATGGCCACGGTATGCACAGGACAACACGACTGCCACCCTGGCCACTGTTACACCCACTCTGGCCACTGTTACACCCACTCTGGCCACTGTTACACGCACTCTAGCCACTGTACACACACTCTGGCCAGCGTTACACCCCCTGGCCACTGTTACACCCACCCTGGCCACTGTTACACCCACTCTGGCCAGCGTTACACCCCCTGGCCACTGTTATACCCACCCTGGCCACTGTCACACCCACTCTGGCCAGCGTTACACCCCCTGGCCACTGTTACACCCACCCTGGCCACTGTTACACCCACTCTAGCCACTGTACACCCACTCTGGCCAGCGTTACACCCACTCTGGCCAGCGTTACACCCACTCTGGCCAGCGTTACACCCCCTGGCCACTGTTACACCCACTCTGGCCAGTGTTACATTCCCTGGCCACTGTTACACCCACTCTGGCCACTGTTGCACCCACTCTGGCCAGCGTTACACCCACTCTGGCCAGCGTTACACCCCCTGGCCACTGTTACACCCACTCTGGCCAGTGTTACAACTACCCTAGCCACTGTTACACCCACTCTGGCCAGTGTTACACCCCTCTGGCCACTGTTACACCCACTCTGGCCAGTGTTACACCCCTATCCACTGTTACACCCACTCTGGTCAGTGTTGCACCCCCTGGCCACTGTTACACCCACTCTAGGCAGTGTTACACCCACCCTGTCCACTGTTACATCCACTTTGGACAGTGTTACACTCCCTGGTCACTGTTACACCCGCCCTGGCCAGTGTTACACCCACCCTGGCCAGTGTTATATCTCCTGGCCACTGTTATACCCACTCTGGCTACTGTTATACCCACTCTGGCTACTGTTACACCCACTCTGGCCTGTGTTACACCCACCCTGGCCAGTGTTACACTCACTCTAGCCAGTGTTACACCCACTCTGGCCACTGTTACACCCCCTGACCAGTGTTATACCCACTCTGGCCAGTATTACACTCACCCTGGCCAGTGTTACATTCCCTGGCCACTGTTACACCCACTCTGGCCACTGTTACACCCACTCTGGCCAGTGTTACACCCCCTGGCCACTGTTATACGCACTCTGGCCAGTGTTACACCCACCCTGGCCACTGTTACACCCACTCTGGCCAGTATTACACCCACCCTGGCCACTGTTACACCCCATGGCCACTGTTACACCCACTCTGGCCACTGTTACACCCACTCTGGCCACTGTTACACCCCCTGACCACTGTTATACCCACTCTGGCCAGTGCTACACCCACTGGCTACTGTTACATCCACTCTGACTAATGTTACACCCACCCTGGCCAGTGTTACACCCACTCTGGCCAGTGTTACACCCCCCTGGCCAGTGTCACACCCACTCTGGCCAGTGTTACACCCATCCTGGCCACTGTTACACACACCCTGGCCATTTATAAACCCACACCAGCTAGTTTTAGACCCTCCGTAACCAGAGTTAAACCCACTCTGGCCAGAGTTAGACCTACCCTGGCCAATTTCAGACTCACCCCAACCAGTGTTAAAGCCACCCCCAGTCAGTGATAAACCCATCCTGGCCAGTGTTAAACCCACCCTCTCTAGTGCTAGACCCACACCTTTGCCAGTGTTACATCCACTTTGACCAGTGCTAGACACACCGACCAGTGTTAGAACCACCCTGACCAGTGTTAAACATTCCGAGGCCAATGTTAAACACACCGAGACCGGTGCAAGACCCACCCTGGCCAGTGTTAGACCCTTTTCGCCAGAGTTATATCCACCCTGGCCAATGTTAAACCCACCTTGGCCAGTGTTAGACGCATCCTGGCCAGTGTTAGACACATCCTGGTCAGTGCTAGATACACACCGACCAGTGATAGGCCCACTCTGGCGAAGTGTTAAAACTATATTGGCCTGTGTTACACCCACCTTCGTCATTGTTAGACCCACATGTTTCAGTGTAACGTAACGTAACGTAACGTAACGTAACCTAACCTAACCTAACCTAACCAATGTTGAATGAACTCTGGCAAGTGTTAAACCCACCCTGGCCAGTGTTAGGATCACATTTTCCAGTGTTAGACCCATTCTGTCCAGTGTTAGAATCACCCTGACCAGTGTTAAAGCAACCTTGATTAGTGTTATGGTCAATGTTTGACTCATCTTGGCCATTGTTAAATCAACTCTGGCCAGTGTTAGACCCACCCTGGCCAGTGCTAGAATCATTATGACCATTGTTACATCCACACTGGCTAGTGTTAAACATGTCCTGGTGAGTGTTAAACCCACCTTAACTAGTGGTAGACTCAACCTGGCAAGTGTTAGACCCACCCTGGTCAGAGTTAGATCTACTCTGACCAGTGTTAAACCCATTCTGCTAGTGTTAAACCCACCTCGACAAGTGTTAGATCCTCCTTTGTCATTGTCAGACCCACTCTGGTGAGTGTTGGGCCCACCAACCAGTGTTAAACCCACACTGGTCAGTGTTAAACCCACCCAGTGGTGTGTTAGACTTACACTGGCCAGTGTTAGACCCACCCTATCAAGCATTAGATCCACTCTGGCCAGTGTTAGACCCATCCTGACCAATGTCAGAACCCCCCCTGGCCTCTGTTAGACCCACACAGGCCAGTGTTAGATCTCATTGCGACCAGTGTTATACCAACCCTAGACAGTGTTAGACCCATCGTGGCCAGTATTCGACCCACCCTGGCCAGTGTTAGACTCACCGCAGCCAATGTTAGACTACCATGGCCAGTGTTAAACTTACCCTGGTCAGTGTTAGACCCATCGTAACCGGTGTTAGACGGCTAGATTTAAACTCAATTGGCTGGTGTCGAATCCACGATGGCTAGTGTTAGACCCACCTTGGCCAATGTTAGCCCACCTCACCAGAGACAGACAAACACTTGACAATATCAAACCCACCCTGGCCAGTGTTATACCCACCCTGGTCAGTGTTAAACCCTCTCCAACCAGTGTTAGACCCACCCTGGCCGGTGTTAAACCCACACTGGCCACTGTTCGACCCACACTGGATATTGTTAGACCGACTCTGGCCAATGTTAAACCCACTTCACTCACTGCTATGTTTGGGTCACCTCCTCCAGGATTAGGGTCAGCCCTAATGACTGTTTGGGTCATCACCTCCAGAGTAAGGGTCAACACTAGTCATTGCTTGAGTCATGTCATCCAGTGTAAGGGTTTATCTTGGGGCCTTTTCGTCCCATGTGTGGGCCTCTTCAGGGCAAGGCCATGGTTGGGCTGGCCATGGCGTGGTCCACCTCCCACACGTGTGTTGTACGAGCCCACTACATTATTAACAAGGTACCCAGTTCCTTGATTCAGACATTTTGAGCGGCGTAACTTTTTAATGACCGACCCCCAACTTCGTCAAAAAATAACCGAGTACAACCGAACTTTATCTGGCTGGTAAAAGTTTGAGCGCTGCCTAAGTATCGCTGTCGTGAGTTGTCCTCAGGCTTTGTCTGTGTGTGTGTGTGTGTGTGTGTGTGTGTGTGTGTGTGTGTGTGTATGTGTATGTGTGTGTGTGTGTGTGTGTGTGTGTGTGTGTGTGTGTGTGTGTAATAGTTGTTTATGAAATGCAGGGATCGAAATATACATTCGTCTTGTGGGAACCTACCTATCTCAACCTTGCATACACATATATATATATATATATATATATATATATATATATATATATATATATATATATATATATATATATATATATATATATTTAACCGCCGTCTCCCGCGTTAGCGAGGTAGCGCAGAGAAACATACGAGGAATGGCCCAACCCACCCACATACACAAGTATATACATAAACGCCCACACACGCACACATACATACATATACATTTCAACGTATACATACATATATATACATAGACATATACATAAATAAACATGGACATATCCATACTTGCTGCCTTCATCTATTCCTGTCGCCACCCAGCCAGACATGAAATAGCCCCCCCCCCACACCCCACCCACACTCTCCAGCGAGGCAGCGCCAGGAACAGACAAAAAAGGTCAAATTCGTTCACATTCAGTGTCATATGTAATGCACCGAAACCACAGCTCCCTTTCCACATCCAGGCCCCACAAAACTTTCCATGGTTTACCCCAGACGTTTCACATGCCCTGCTTCAATCCATTGACAGCACGTCGATCCCGGTATACCATATCCTTCTAATTCACTCTATTCCTCGCACGCCTTTCACCCTCCTGTATGCTCAGGACCCGATCGCTCAAAATTTTTTTCCACTCCATCCTTCTACCTCCAGTTTGGTCTCCCACTTCTCGTTCCCTCCACCTCTGACACATATATCCTCTTTGTCAATCTTTCCTCACGCATTCTGTCCATGTGGCCAAACCATTTCAATACAACCTCTTCTGCTCTCTCAGCCACACTCTTTTAATTACCACACATCTCTCTTACCCTTTCATTATTTACTCGATCAAACCACCTCACACCACATAGTGTCCTCAAATATCTCCTTTCCAACACATCCACCTCCTCCGCACAACCCTATCTATAGCCCATGCCTCGCAACCATATAAAACTATTCCTTCAAACATAGCCATTTTTGCTTTCCGAGATAACGTTCTCGCCTTCCACACATCCTTTTTGCCCGGTACCTTCGCCCCCTCCCCCATTCTGTGACTCACTTCCGCTTCCATGATTCCATCCGCTGCTAAATCCACTTCCAGATATCTAAAACACTTTGCTTCCTCCAGTTTTTCTACATTAAAACTTACCTCCCAATTGGCTTGTCCCTCAACCCTACTGAACCTAATAACCTTGCTGTTATTCACATTTACTCTCAGATTTTTTCTTTCACACATTTTACCAAACTCAGTCATCAACCTCTACAGGTTCTCACCCGAATCAGCCACCAGCGCGGTATCATCAGCGGAGAACAACTGACTCATTTCCCAAGCCCTCTCATTCACAACAGACTGCATACTTGCCCCCTTCTCCAAAACTCTTGCATTAACCTTCCTATCAAACCCATCCATAAACAAATTAAACAACAATAGAGACATCATGCACTCCTGCCGCAAAGCGACATTCACTGGGAACAAATCACTCTCCTCTCTTCCTACTCGTACACATGCCGTACGCCCTCGATAAAAACTTTTCACTGTTTCTAGCAACTTGCCTCCCACACCAAATACTCTTAATATCTTCCAGAGAGCATCTCTATCAACTCTATCATATGCCCTCTCCAGATCCATAAATACTACATACAAATCCGTTTCTTTTTCTAAGTATTTCTCACATACATTTTTCAAAGCAAGCACCTGATCCACACATCCTCTACCACTTCCGAAACCACACTGTTCTTCCCCAGTCTGATGCTCTGTACATGCCTTTATCCTCTCAATCAATACCCTTCCATATAATTTCCCAGGAATACTCAACAAACTTATACCTCTGTAATTTGAATACTCACCTTTATCCCCTTTGCCTTTATACAATGGCACTATGCACGCATTCCGCCAATCCTCAGGCACTTCACCATGAACCATACATTTATTGAATATCCTCACCAACCAGTCAACAACACAGTCACCCCCTTTTTTTAATAAATTCCAATGCAAAACCATCCAAATCCGCCGCCTTTCCGGCTTTCATCTTCCGCAAAGCTTTCACTACCTCTTCTCTGTTTACCAAACCGTTTTCCCTGACCCTTTCACTTCGCAAACCACTTCCTTTTCGCTTCATCATTACTAGTTATTACCTCCCCATTAGCCCCCTTCAACGATGTTCCCATTTGTTCTCTTGTCTTACGCACTTTATTTACCTCCATTCAAAACATCTTTTTATTCTCCCTAAAACTTAACGGTACTCTATCACTCCAACTCTCATTTGCCCTCTTTTTCACCTCTTGCATCTTTCTCTTGACCTCCTGCCTTTTTCTTTTATACATCTCCCAGTAATTTGCACTGTTTCCCTGCAAAAATCGTCAAAATGCCTCTCTCTTCTCTTTCACTAGCAATCTTACTTCTTCATTACACCACTCACTACCCCTTCTAATCTGCCCATCTCCCACCTTTCTCATGGAACCGGCATCTTTTGCGCGAGCAGTCACTGCTTCCATAAATACATCCCATTCCTCCCATATATATATATATATATATATATATATATATATATATATATATATATATATATATATATATATATATATATATATATATATATATATATATATATATATATTTATATATATATATATATATATATCCCTGGGGATAGGGGATTAAGAATACTTCCCACGTATTCCCTACGTGTCGTAGAAGGCGACTAAAAGGGGAGGGAGCGGGGGCTGGAAATCCTCCCCTCTCGTTTTTTTTTTAATTTTCCAAAAGAAGGAACAGAGGGAGCCAGGTGAGGATATTCCAAAAAAAGGCCCAGTCCTCTGTTCTTAACGCTACCTCGCTAACGCGGGAAATGGCGAATAGTTTAAAAGAAAAAGAATATATATATATATATATATATATATATATATATATATATATATATATATATATATATATATATATATATATATTCTTTCTTTTCTTTCTTTTATGCTATTCGCCATTTCCCGCGTTAGCGAGGAAGCGTTAAGAACAGAGGACTGGGCCTTTGCCGGAATATCCTCACCTGGCCTCCTTCTCTGTTCCTTCTTTTGGAAAATTAAAAAGAAAACGAGAGGAGAGGATTTCCAGTCCCCCGCTCCCTCCCCTTTCAGTCGCCTTCTACGACACGCAGGGAATACGCGGGAAGTATTCTTTCTCCCCTATCCCCAGGGATATATATATATATATATATATATATATATATATATATATATATATATATATATATATATTGAAGGTTTGTTGAATGTGTTTGATGATAGAGTGGCAGATATAGGGTGTTTTGGTCGAGGTGGTGTGCAAAGTGAGAGGGTTAGGGAAAATGATTTGGTAAACAGAGAAGAGGTAGTAAAAGCTTTGCGGAAGATGAAAGCCGGCAAGGCAGCAGGTTTGGATGGTATTGCAGTGGAATCTATTAAAAAAGGGGGTGACTGTATTGTTGACTGGTTGGTAAGGTTATTTAATGTATGTATGACTCATGGTGAGGTGCCTGAGGATTGGCGGAATGCGTGCATAGTGCCATTGTACAAAGGCAAAGGGGATAAGAGTGAGTGCTCCAATTACAGAGGTATAAGTTTGTTGAGTATTCCTGGTAAATTATATGGGAGGATATTGATTGAGAGGGTGAAGGCATGTACAGAGCATCAGATTGGGGAAGAGCAGTGTGGTTTCAGAAGTGGTAGAGGATGTGTGGATCAGGTGTTTGCTTTGAAGAATGTATGTGAGAAATACTCAGAAAAGCAAATGGATTTGTATGTAGCATTTATGGATCTGGAGAAGGCATATGATAGAGTTGATAGAGATGCTCTGTGGAAGGTATTAAGAATATATGGTGTGGGAGGAAAGTTGTTAGAAGCAGTGAAAAGTTTTTATCGAGGATGTAAGGCATGTGTACGTGTAGGAAGAGAGGAAAGTGATTGGTTCTCAGTGAATGTAGGTTTGCGGCAGGGGTGTGTGATGTCTCCATGGTTGTTTAATTTGTTTATGGATGGGGTGGTTAGGGAGGTGAATGCAAGAGTTTTGGAAAGAGGGGCAAGTATGAAGTCTGTTGGGGATGAGAGAGCTTGGGAAGTGAGTCAGTTGTTGTTCGCTGATGATACAGCGCTGGTGGCTGATTCATGTGAGAAACTGCAGAAGCTGGTGACTGAGTTTGGTAAAGTGTGTGAAAGAAGAAAGTTAAGAGTAAATGTGAATAAGAGCAAGGTTATTAGGTACAGTAGGGTTGAGGGTCAAGTCAATTGGAAGGTGAGTTTGAATGGAGAAAAACTGGAGGAAGTGAAGTGTTTTAGATATCTGGGAGTGGATCTGGCAGCGGATGGAACCATGGAAGCGGAAGTGGATCATAGGGTGGGGGAGGGGGCGAAAATTCTGGGAGCCTTGAAAAATGTGTGGAAGTCGAGAACATTATCTCGGAAAGCAAAAATGGGTATGTTTGAAGGAATAGTGGTTCCAACAATGTTGTATGGTTGCGAGGCGTGGACTATGGATAGAGTTGTGCGCAGGAGGATGGATGTGCTGGAAATGAGATGTTTGAGGACAATGTGTGGTGTGAGGTGGTTTGATCGAGTAAGTAACGTAAGGGTAAGAGAGATGTGTGGAAATAAAAAGAGCGTGGTTGAGAGAGCAGAAGAGGGTGTTTTGAAATGGTTTGGGCACATGGAGAGAATGAGTGAGGAAAGATTGACCAAGAGGATATATGTGTCGGAGGTGGAGGGAACGAGGAGAAGAGGGAGACCAAATTGGAGGTGGAAAGATGGAGTGAAAAAGATTTTGTGTGATCGGGGCCTGAACATGCAGGAGGGTGAAAGGAGGGCAAGGAATAGAGTGAATTGGAGCGATGTGGTATACAGGGTTTGACGTGCTGTCAGTGGATTGAATCAAGGCATGTGAAGCGTCTGGGGTAAACCATGGAAAGCTGTGTAGGTATGTATATTTGCGTGTGTGGACGTGTGTATGTACATGTGTATGGGGGGGGGGGGGGTTGGGCCATTTCTTTCGTCTGTTTCCTTGCGCTACCTCGCAAACGCGGGAGACAGCGACAAAGTATAAAAAAAAAAAAAATATATATATATATATATATATATATATATATATATATATATATATATATATATATATATATATGTGTGTGTGTGTGTGTGTGTGTGTGTGTGTGTGTGTGTGTGTATTGGAAAGGATAACGATTTTGCGCGTGATCAAGTATATTCCTGAGTTCACGGGGAAAATGAAACACGATAAGTTCCTAAGTGCGCTTTCGTGTAATATTCACATCATCAGGGGAGACACAAGAGAAAATATAACAGTCAGTTGATATACAGCGAAGAGACGTAGCTAGGACGCCATTATTAAATATGCGATTGTCCAAGACAGACAACGAGCGTATCATAAACTATTATGTGGACAAGAAGGTGAATTGCTTACAAATTCTATCAACAATAAAGTTATCCAATTTATACAGACCATCACTAATATTAAGATTATAATTCTTTGCGTATTTAATAATTGAAGATTCAATGATATTCCTCGTGGTACTGGAGTTAGAGTTAATAACTGAGGTGGTATTGCTCCGGTCAATACAATGATCATAGTCTTTAACGTGATTAAACAAGGCATTTGATTCTTGTCCCGTTCTTATACTATGTTTATGTTGCTTAAGTCTAACAGAAAGATCCTTACCAGTCTGCCCAACACAGAACCTATCACAATTTCTGCACGGCACTTTATAGATGCACCCAGGAGAATTTTCTGGTGAGTTCCTGATTAAGATACTCTTTATAGTATTATTGTTGCTGAAGGCAAAATTTACATTAAAGGACTTAAGTAATATGGGAAGTAAAGTAAAATTATTATTAAAAAGGGAGAACTAAAAGATTCTTGGGGTCAGTGGGAGGTTTGGTCTCAACTCTATAAAATATTTCTTTTCTAACTTAAGTGGCAGATGTAGGGTGTTTTGGTCGAGATGGTGTGCAAAGAGAGATGGTCAGGGAGAATGGTTGGGTGAAAAGAGAAGAGGTAGTGAAAGCTTTGTGTAAGGTGAAATCTTGGAAGGTGGCAGGTTTGGATCGTATTGCAGTGGAATTTACTAAAAAAGGAGGTGACTGTGTTGTTGATTGGTTGGTTGGTAAGGATATTCACTGTATGTATGGATCATGGTGAAGTGCCTGGGGATTGGTGAAATGCATGCATAGTACCATTTTACAAAGGCAAACGGGATAAAGGTGAGTGTTCAAATTACAGAGGTATAAGTTTGTTGAGTATTCCTTGGAAATTATATGGGAGGGTATTGATTGAGAGGGTAAAGGCATGTACAGAGAATCAGACTGGGGAGGAGTAGTGTGGTTTCAGAAATGGTAGAGGATGGTTGGATCAGGTATTTGCTTTGAAGAATGTGTGAGAAACAAAAAACCAGTCGGATTTGTATGTAGCATTTATGGATCTGGAGAAGGCATATGATAGGACTGATAGAGATTCTTTGTAGAAGGTCATAAGAGTATATGGTGTTTGAGGTAAGTTGCTAGAAGCAGTGAAAATTTTTATCGAGGATGTAAGGCATGTGTACGAGTAGGAAGAGAGAAAAGTGATTTGTTCCCAGTGAATGTCGGTTTGCGGCAGGGGTGTGTGATTTCCCCATGGTTGTTTAATTTGTTTATGGATGGGGTGATTAGGGAGGCGAATGGAAGATTTTTTTTTTTTTTTCAAAGAGGGGCGAATATGCAGTATGTTTTGGATTAGAGGGCAAGAGAAGTGGGTCATTTGTTGCTCGCTGATGATACAGCGCTGGTGGCTGATTCGGGTGAGAAACTGCAGAAGTTGGTGACTGACTTTGGAAAAGTGTGTGAAGGGAGAAAGTTGAGAGTGAATGTGAATAAGAGCAAGGTTATCAGGTTCAGCAGGGTTGAGGGACAAGTTAAATGAGATGTAAATTTGAATGGAGAAAAATTGTAGGAAGTGAAGTGCTTTATATATCTGGTAGTGGACTTGGCAGGGAATGGAACCATGGAAGCGAAAGTGAGTCACAGGGTGGGGGAAGAGGCAAAGATTCTGGGAGCGATGAAGAATGTATGTAAGGAGGGAACGTTATCTCGGAGAACAAAAATGGGTATGTTTGAATGAAGAGTAGTTCCAACAATGTTATATGGTTGCGAGACGTGGGCTATAGATAGGGTTGTAAGGCTGAGGGTGGATTTGTTGGAAATGAAATGTTTGAGGACAATATCTGGTGATAGGTGGTTTGATCGAGTAGGTAATGAAAGGGTAAGAGTGATGTGTGGAAATAAAAAGAGTGTGGTTGATAGAGCAGAAGAGGGTGTGTTGAAATGGTTTCGGCATATGGAGAGAATGAGTGAGGAAAGAATGACAAAGAGGATGAATGTGTCAGAGGTGGAGGGAAGAAGGAGAAGCGGGAGACCAAATTGGAGGTGGAAGGATGGATTGAAGAAGATTTTGAGCAATCTGAGGCTGAACATATGGAGGGTAAAAGGAATAGAGTAAATTGGGAAGATGTGGTATACCAGGGTCGACATGATGTCACTGGACTGAACCAGGGTATTTGAAACGTCTTGGTTAAACCATGAAAAGGTCTGTGGGGTCTGGATGTGGTTTAAGTGCATTATACATGATACCTAGAAACTGAGTGTGAATGAATGTTCCCTTTTTGTCTGTTTTCCTGGCGCTACCTTGCTGAAGCAGGGAATAGCGATGCTGTTTCCTGTGGGTTGGGGCGATGGAATGGATGAAGGTAACTAAGTATGAATATGTACATGCGTATATATGTATATGTTTGTGTGTGTATGTATATGTATGTATATGTTATATGTTGATATGTATATATGTATGTATATGTGCGAGTATGGGCGTTTATGTGTCTATGTGTTTATACGAGTGGATGGGCCATTCTTTCCTCTGTTTCCTGGCGCTACGTCGCTGATGCAGGAAATAGCGAATGAGTGTGATAAACATAAATGAATAGATTAATAAATAGATAAATAAGTATATGATATTGCAGTGAAATCTATAAAAAACGGGATGACTGTGTTGTTGATTGGTTGGTAAGGATATTCAATGTATGTATGGACCATGGTGAAGTGCCTAAGGATAGACGGAATGCATGCATAGTGTCATTGTACAAAGGCAAATGGGATAAAGGTGAGTGTTCAAATTACAGAGGTTTAAGTCTGTTGAGCATTCCTGGGAAATTAAATGGGAGAGTATTGATTGAGAGGGTAAAGGTATGTACAGAGCATCAGATTGGGGAAGATCATTGGGTTTTCAGAAGTGGTGGAGGATGTGTGGTTCAGGTGTTTGCTTTGAAGAATGTATGTGAGAAATACTTAGAAAAACAGATGGATTTTTACGTAGTATCTATGGATCTAGAGAAGGAATATGATAGGGTTGATAGAGATGCTTTGTGGAAAATTTTAAGAGTATATGGTGTGGGAGGTAAGTTGCTAGAAGCAGTGAAAAGTTTTTATCGTGGATGCAAGGCATGTGAACGAGGAGGAAGTGAGGAAAGTGATTGGTTCTCAGTGAATGTCGGTTTACAGGAGGGGTGCGTGATGTCTCCATGATTGTTTAATTTGTTTATGGATTGGGTGGTTAGGGAGATGAATGCAAGAGTTTTGGAAGAGGGGCAAGTATGCAGTCTGTTGTGGATGAGAGGGCTTGGGAAATGAGTCAGTTGTTGTTCACTGATGATACAGCGCTGGTGGTTGACTCGGGTGTGAAACTGCAGAAGTTAGTGACTGAGTTTGGTAAAGTGTATGAAAGAAGAAAGCTGAGAGTAAATGTGAATAAGAGCAAGACCATTAGGTTCAGTAGGGTTGAGGGACAAGTAAATTGGGAGGCAAGTTTGAATGGAGAAAAACTGGAGGAAGTGAAGTGTTTTAGATATTTGAGAATGGACTTAGCAGCAGATGGAATCATGGAAGCGGAAGTGAGTCATAGGGTGGGGGAGGGGGCGAAGGTTCTGAAAGCGTTGAAGAATGTGTAGAAGGGAAGAATGTTATCTCGGAGAGCAAAAATGGATATGTTTAAAAGAATAGAGGTTTCAACAAAGTTATATGGTTGCGAGGCGTGGGCTATAGATAGGGTTGTGCGGAGAAGGGTGGATGTGTTGGAAACGAAATGTTTGAGGACAATATGAGGTGTGAGGTGGTTTGATCGAGTAAGTAATGAAAGGGTAAGAGAGATGTGTGGTAATGGAAAGAGTGTGGTTGAGAGAGCAGAAGAGGGTGTGTTGAAATGGTTTGGACACATGGAGAGAATGAGTGAGGAAAGATTGACCAAGAGGATGTATGTGTCAGAGGTGGAGGGAAGAAGGAGAAGCGGGAGACCGAATTGGAGGTTGAAGGATGAAGTGAAAAAGATTTTGAGTGATCGGGGCCTGAACATACCGGAGGGTGAAAGGCGTGCAAGGAATAGAGTGAATTGGAACGATGTGGTATACCGTGATCAACGTGCTGTTAATTGATTGAACCAGGGCCTTTGAAGCGTCTGGGGTAAACAATGGAAAGGTCTGTGGGGGCTGGATGTGGAAAGGGAGCTGTGGTTTCGGTACATTACAAATGACAGCTAGAGACTGAGTGTGAACGAATGTGGCCTTTGTTGTCTTTTCTTGCCGCTTCCACGCTAGATGGGGGGATGGGGGGGGGGAGGAGAAGGAGGATGCTATGTCATGTGTGGCGGGGTGGCGACGAAATGGATGAAGATGGCAAGTGTGGGTGTGTACATGTGGATATATGTATATGTCTGTGTATGTATATGTAAGTATACAATGAAATGTGCATGTATGTATATGTATGTGTGTGGGCGTTTATGTATATACATGTGTATGTGGGTGGGTTGGGCCATTCTTCGTCTATTTCCTTGCACTACCTCGCTGACGCGGGACACGGCGATTAAGTATAATAAATAAATGAATAATATATATATATATATATATATATATATATATATATATATATATATATATATATATATATATTTATTTATTTCTTCTTTTTCATACATATTCACCAATTCTCGAGTTAGCAAGGTAGCGATAAAGTAAATCACGAACATTTTATCGAAGTACAAGAAAATACGGTTACCAGGACAAATGGAATAAAACTCATAGCTAAAAGATGTAGTACGGACGTGGGAAATAGCTTCTTTTCCCATAGGTGTGTTGAGCACTGGAATAAAGTATTGTCAGACGTAATGAATGCTAAGACTACAAATACCTTCAAAAGACGTTTTGACAAATATTTCTTAAATTGAGGTATACACTGTATAAACGACAGCGGTAACAGAGACACTAGAAGGCTAATGTGCAGCAGCGAGGGTTCGGTGATAGCTTAAAAACTGCTGAGCGGAATCACATCTTCTTGTCAATTTAAAATCCTGGTTTTCTTTTCCTCTTTTTTTTTTCTTTACACCAGAAAACCCAGTCGTGGGCCAATAGGTCCTCCTGTTGTCTGTCTTTCTCATGTAAACTCATGTAAACTTTTATTTTGGCCACTGTTCTCAAGAGCTGTGTCCCAGCCACGGGCCTAGACCCACAGCACGCGATTGGCTGTTGCTTCACAGTTTGTGTGTGTGTGTGTGTGTGTGTGTGTGTGTGTGTGTGTGTGTGTTTGTGTGAACCAGCCATACGATGATCGACTGTTACCATTCCTTTTCCTATCCTCGAACAGCCAACGTGTGGGATTTTCGTTTTTGTCAGCCCCTCCTCCTCCTGTAACTACAAGCACAGTTGGTGGTCTGAACTATTTTTTCTACGTTTTTCTTTTCATCCTCTGATGATTTTCTTTCGTTTGATGTAAACTTGAGTAAGTTACTGCCAATGAGGCTCAGGCAGTAGTAGTACCGGCCCCCCCACGACCTTCCCATCTCCGTTAGACCTTCCTCTTTTTCTATTCACTATACCAACATTCGTGGTCTCTCTAGTAACCTCTCTCCTCTTAAACATGTGTCTAGTATTTCTCCTAATATTGTACTTTTCTCTTAGACCTAGTTGCCTTACGATGCTCTTACTAGCCCCTTTTACATATCCAAATATAATCTCCAAACACGATTCTGGTTCAGATGTGGTGTCTGTGCTTATTTCAACATCAACACACCTTTTGCACACCTTTCGGACCTCAATGATCTAGAGCAAATTACCTCACACTATTCATATCCCTGAGTGCTGTGACCAGGCTCCTAATATTTTGAAACTGATTTTCACCTCTATTCCATCCTACTATAAATACAAAATCTCGCCCCCAATTGGTTCTCCTAATCACATTCACTAATATATCTGTTTTATCAGCGTCTCCCCATCTAACAGCTCCTTCCAAGCGTAAATACAGGCACTTCAACAAAGCTAACTGGAATAACTTAAGATAGTTCTTTCCTGAATTTCCTTGGGTAATTTGCTGTCTCATAATGTGTGTGGTGATACTTCAGTCTCCGGTAAACGCAAAGCAGAGGTATTTCGTTACGGGAATAGAAGCATTTATCCCCTTTTCCTCTAAGGCGACCTTTTCTTCCGATCCCTGGTTAACCGATCCTCCTCTGAGGTCGTACGGGCAAGAGGTCAGGCATATAATTTTAGAACAATCTCTCCTTCCTCCTACACTCATTCAGAATTCATCGCTGCCCGCCATCTCTGAAACGACGTTGTCCGTGAAGCAAAGCGTTTCTTTATTCCTAGATCTTTCTGGTCTTTACCTAAGGGCATCGTTATGAACGTCCGTCTCTCTAGCTATCCTTCCCCTTTCCGTTCTGACGGCACTGTAGCTGTCTCTCCCGTAGACGAAGCAACTCTCTTTGGTTCCTGTTTCTTCCCAAGCTCCACCTTGGATGACTAACATTCCTTCACCCCCTGATGCTCATCTTAGATATCATATGACCATCCCCGTTGTCTCTGTTTGGACTGTCCGAGAAGCGTTTATCTCTATGGACACAAGCAAGGCTTCCGGTCCTGATGGCATCCAACCCAGTGTACTGAAAGAATGAAAGAATGTGTCTCTGATATTACACCTGTGCTTGTTCGTCTGTTCCATTTCTGTTTAAAAACTAGAAGGTTTTTCTTCGTCTTGGAAGCATGCGTTGGTACATCCCATCCCTGGGACGAGTGGTCGTTCTAACTCCTCTAACTATCGTCTTGTTGCTTTGACATCTACCATTCCCAATGTCTTTGAATTCCTCCTCAATTCCCATATCTTTATACATCTTGAATCCTTCAATCTTCTCTCTGACTACCAGTATAGCCTCCGTGAGGCAAGATCCACTGGTGATGTTTTCTTTATTTTCCTAAATCAGGCAAGCAGCTGCGTCACATGATCACTCTGCGGTCGTTGGCAACTCATACGTCGACCGTTTGATAAGTGTGTTTCTTGCCCTACACCTCGAAGCTTTGTAACTCTCTACCTTGTCATGTCTCTCCCAATAACTATGACCTGACACATTCTAAAAGACAGGATTATCAATTCTTGAAATATTTGTAGATACTTACCCTATCTGTTTCTCCTTCGGAAATCTTTAACTCGTCAAAATTCCGTACTAAAGAGACATTTCTTCTTGATTTTCCAGAAAAGAATGAAGATATCAAACTTTATGTCTTCGTCTAGATTGGGTACGCGTGGGAAACGTCTTACGAGTGTTCAGTTTGATAATACGAAGGTGAACACGTGACCAATGATATAAATTGATCTAGACTGATCCTGTACGTCTGTGACGACAGTGTGACGACAGATCAAATGTTGATATTTGATTTAATATTTGATTTGATATTCAATAGTTGATTTAATATTTGATCTGACATTTAATAGTTGATTTAATATTTGAATGTGATAATCTGAGAGAAGATTATTACTGAGTCAGAGCTATGAACACTGTGCTATAACATCAGAATTACTACAAAATCGGATGTATTTTCTTCTCGTTTCCTACAACAGGGTTCCACGAAAATTTTATGGCTGAAAATAGTATGTATTGAATTAGCATTTGCACTGAATTAAGATATGTATCAATAATTGGGAAAACAAAGATATTTTCTCTCGCAAATGAGGATATCGTAAGTAGACTGTAACAAGAAGTGCACAAAAGGGGTCCAGGTAGAGTTCTAGAGAAACCACTGAGTGTCAACACCCTGACCTGATCCCTGCCAGTGTGCCACACATACAACACCACCTCATTCTCTTACCCGGGAAGGCTCCACACCAGCTGACATCTTCCCAGCCTTGCTAGCTAACGATGTCATATTGACATCATCTCCCTGATACACTAAGATGACATCATCCCCCTGGTACCCTAAGATATCATCCCCCTGGTACCCTAAGGCAAAAGGTTCATGGCAGCAAATAGAACTACTTTTGATTCACATGGAAACAATCAACACGATCTTCCAAAAGACTTCATGTGTGTTGTAAGAACGACCGTAGGGAGGGACGTGTACCCTCACACCGACCAAGAGTTATGCAGTGATCCAGTGAGCCTAAAGCGTACCCTCTCTTTAATTACGCCAATACCTGAACACTTCCCTCATATGTATCTAGACTTGCCATGTAAGAGGCGGCGTTTGAGAGGGGAAAAAGCGTACTTGTTCATGCATACTAATGAGGCAATTAATATCACTGTTCCGCAAATGAATGTCGAAGTTGCATATTAATGACTTTTATGACCGGGGTTGTTAACGGACATATTCACGGTGATGACAATGAGCCACTGACTCAATCACGGGCAGTGAGTCAGTCACTGGGTAAGGCCAGTTCATAATCATCAAAATGACTTTAAAGAAAACGGAATGACTTGTGGTTTAACAGGAATTCATAAACCGTCACAGATATCGGCATTGCATACATTTGTTTACACAGTCATATTCAACGGATGTACCGTCGTGATCAAGGTTTGCACCGTCTTAATCAAGGGTTGTACCGTCGTGATCAAGGTTTGCACCATCTTAATCAAGGGTTGTACCGTCGTGATCAAGGTTTACACCGGCTTAATCAAGGTTGTACCGTCGTGACCAAGGTTTGCACCATCTTAATCAAGGGTTGTACCGTCGTGATCAAGGTTTGCGCCATCTTAATCAAGGTTGTACCGTCGTGACCAAGGTTTGCGCCATCTTAATCAAGGTTGTACCGTCGTGACCAAGGTTTGCACCGTCTTAATCAAGGATTGTACTGTTGTAATCAAGGTTTATACCGTCATGATCAAGGGCAATAACGTCGTGATCAAGGTTTATACCATCGTGACCAAGGTTTATAACGTCATGGTCAAGGGCAGGACCGACGTGATCAAAGGCAGTGCCGTCGTGATCAAGGTTTATAACGTCATGATCAAGGGCAGTACCGTCGTAATCAAGGTTTATAACGTCATGATCAAGGGCAGTACCGTCGTAATTAAAGTTTACACCGTTGTGATCAAGGGCAGTACCGTCGTAATCAAAGTTTACACCATCGTGATAAAGGTTTACACCGTCGTAATCAAGGTTTATACCGTCGTGATCAAGGTTTATACCGTCGTGATCAAGGTTTATAGTGGAGGGTTTATAGGGGAAAAGAGATGAAACTCATAGATCAGTGTGGTAAGAGTGGAAACACCTACATATCAAAATATGAACAAATGTTATACACTTTTCACGTGACTCTGGAGGCGCAAATAATATCTGTGTGGATATGAAGTAAAATCTCTATTAAGCCTATTCTTCAATGTATCTGTGGTACCACTTTGAACCACACTGATTGGTAAGTCATCGCATATGTTAACAATCCTGTTGAAGAAAAAAAGTAGTTCGCCTCATTCCATGTAAAGCGTTTGCCCATGAGTTTGTAACCATCACTATGAGTGAAATCAGACGAAAGTAACTTCATGCAAGTCATTAATTACATCGAGAATAACGAAGCCTTTGATGATTTTAAATATCCGTGTTAGATCACCCTTGTCTTTTCTTTTCTAAACTAAACAGATTTAAGTTGTTTGCTCGGTTCTCTTATTCTGGGAATCATCTTGATATGTCGTCTCTTTACTCTCGCCATTATGTCTTTCCAGAGGAAGGCTGACCAAAACTGACCACAATGATCAAGATGAGGACACACGAGTGACATGTAAAGATTATGGATGATATTCCCTAAACTTAAGTATGATATCCCTCCTCATAATTCTGAGAATATCATTCGCCTTTTTAGCTGTTTTCTGTGCACTGTTTAATTGGCTTTACATCACCAGAGATTATTACGACAGTCTTTTCCCTCGTTAACCTTTTACAGTGCGATAGAATTCATAATGTAGTTTGCCTTTTCATTTCTACCGCTTTCATGTAAGTTTTTGCAGTTATCGATATCAAATATCATTAACCACATAAGAGCCCAGTTCATGAGTATGTCATGTCCGTTTGAAGTTGCAGACATTCAATTTCTATTGTAGATATATTTCCTAATTTAGTATCGACTAAGAATTTCGATATCTTACAATGCTTTACATCATCAATATCACTGATGTATGCGAGAAAGAAAACCGGTATCAAGATCTGATCCTTGTGGTACACCACTTGTTACGTCTAACCAATCTGAGGCTTCATCATCAATTTCAACGCTTTGTTTACGGCGTCAACCAATTTCCTAACCACCGAAGTACAGCTTTATCTATACCATGTAACCCAACTTTAGTTAATAACCTTTGATGTGGAACTTCATAGATAGATAACATCTGCTTTATCTTCACATACATATTGATTATACCATTAAAGAAATCAAGGAGTTTTGTTTGACATGAACTATTTCATCCAAAACCATGTTGCGAGAAGTTTCGGTGGTTTTCCTCTAAACGGTTTACAATCATATCCCCAATGATGGTTTCCATAAGTTTACCAACTACAGACGTTAAGCTGATGGGACGATAATTTCCTGGCAGTGAATTATTGCCTTGTATGGAAATGGATATTGCATAGCAAGCTTTCGTTCCTCTGGAACTTTCTCCGTAGCAAGTGACTTACTGAGGAGTGTTATCCTCGGATAGTACTTATCTGAGACTGATTATTTATCTA
This sequence comes from Panulirus ornatus, assembly GCF_036320965.1. NCBI lineage: Eukaryota > Metazoa > Arthropoda > Malacostraca > Decapoda > Palinuridae > Panulirus > Panulirus ornatus. Next base: position 15,699,014 of record NC_092238.1, on the reverse strand, counting down.
TCTATTATACTTTGTCGTTGTCTCCCGCGTTAGCGAGGTAGCGGAAGAAGATAGACGAAAGAATGGCCCAACCCACCCACATACACATGTATATGCATACACGTCCACACACGCACATATACATACTAATACATTTCAACGTATACATATATATATATATACACAGACATATACATATATACACATGTACATAATTCATACTGTCTGCCCTTATTCATTCTCGTCGCCACCCCGCCACACTTGAATTGACAACCCCCTCCCCTCGCATGCGCGAGAGGTAGGGCTAGGAAAAGACAACAAAGGCCACATTCTGAGACTGATCTTACATACATTCTCATTTCAGTCAGTCCTGATACTATATCTTCTGTTCTTAAGTCCATGTGTTGCAAAATATTTTCCTCTCAGCAAAATCTTCAATTGTAAATACAGGTGCGAAAAAACAATCTAAATATTTGCCATGTCTTTGTTCTTAACCAGATTACCATTTTCAGTTATCAATGAACCAGTTTACTGGGTAATGACTCTCTTGATTCTCACATACCCATAAAACTCCTTCTGGTTACTTTTGCTATTTACAACGGCGTACATTTCCTTCTGACGTATAAATCTCTTCGTTTCTCCACCTAGACTTACATGGTTTGCTCTATCAAGCTTGTTGTAAGTCTCTTTCATCTTTATGTCATCGTTCCATCATTCTGGCTTCGTATTGTAATATGACCTTCTCAATCAGGCTTTGGCACAAATGCTCCCTCCACTGCTTTGAACGTTTTACTAGAACTCTTCCAAGGTAAGTCCATATACACGACACATCCACACAAACGACACAACGTATAGCCAACATACACCGCACATCCCTATAATTGACAGAATATATAGCCAATATACACAGTACAAGCCTACAGTTGACAGAAGGTAGAGCCAACGCAGACCACACATCCCTACAAGTGATAGTAGGTATGACCAATATACACCATACATCCCTACGAATGACAAAAGGTATAACCTACACACACTACACATGCCTATAAGTATAAGCAATATACACAACTCATCTCTACAACTGTTAGAAGGTATAGTCAACACATTATACACATCTCTACATATGACAGAAGGTTTAGCCTAATACACTGCACATCCCGGCAAATGACAGATGGTATAACTTACATTCAGTAGATATCCTTATTAATGACAGAAGGTATACCCAACACACGGTACGTATCCATGTAAATGAAACAGGATACAACACACATTACATATCCCTACAACCGACAATATGTAGAGCTAACATATACCAGACATCTCTACAAATGAGAGAAGAAATAGCCAGCATACACTACACATCCCTACAAATGAGAGAAGGTATAGCCAACACACACTACACATACCTACAGATGACGGACAGTCTAGACAACACACACTACACATCCCGGCAAATAAGAGAAAGTATAACCAATATACAATACATATCCTTACAAATGATAAAAGGTATGGGTAACATACACTGCACATCCCTACACCTGACAGAAGGTAGAGACTAGATACAAGACACATCACAACATATTACAGATGGTATAACCTTCGCACATCGCATATCTCGACATATGACAGAAGGTATAGCCCACATACACCATGTATCCCGACAGATAACAAAAGGTATAGTAGCTAACATACACGAAACAGCCTTACAAAAGACAGAAGGTATAACCAAAATACGCTACACATCCCTACAAATGACAAAAAGTATAGCCAAATTACACTACACATCCCTACATATGATGAGAAGTTTTATCCAACATACACCACACATCCCTGCAAATGACAGAGGGTGTAGTCAACATACTTTACATATCCCTGCAAATGACAGAAAGCATAGCCAACATACACCACACATCCCTCCAAATGACAGATGGTGTAGTCAAAATACTTTACATATCCCTCCAAATGACAGGAGGTATGGGTAACATACACCACACATCCCAGCAAATGATAGAAGGTATAGACAAAATAGACCACACATCCCTGCAAATGACAGAAGGTATATTCAACATACTTTACTAATCCCTCCAAATGACAGACGGTATATCCAACATACATTAAACATACTCAAAGCAGATAAAGAGTACAATCAACATACACTACCCATCCCTTCAAATGATACATTTGTTCACTTCCTGTGTGGCAGAATAACTGGGGCAGCAGTTCACATGACGTCAGCCCTGGTGCTCTGGTATAAACACAGATTATATAAATACAGTTATAATTCTCCAATGTATTTCCTCTCAGTAAATTCCTGCACGAGGCATCAATTAGGGGAATGTTATTGCATTTAGCCTTCATGGTATTACAATAATTGTATATTAATAGCACAGAGATTAACCCGAGCGGAGTATGTTGCCCTCGGGCCGCGTGCTGCACAAGTTTATGAATGAGCGGTTGTGAGTGTGTGAGTGTGGTGGACACAGGTGTATGGGGACGTGGTAGTACACACAGCTGACTGCTACACCCTCCACTTTGGCTGATGGTTGAAAAAGCAATAAACAAACAACACTGGCCACCATAAACCGTTGCTCTTACCTTTTCATACGTGTGGCTATCATATGGTCTAGTGATATATACATACGCAGATTTATACATATATCATCTTTTTGTTATGGTAAACTTTGAGAGTTTGTAGCAAAGGTGGGAAGGGAATGGGTAAGTGGTGTT
>NC_092238.1:15626308-15693808 GCF_036320965.1 Panulirus ornatus | reverse complement strand
GCTTGGGAAAAGATTTCAATCCCGTGAGAAGCAAAGTAGAAGAAAGGGATAGTCAAAGAAAGGCTCTCTCTCCACCCTCCCCGCGTCCTCCGGCACACGCCGGAAGGAAAACAAGTAGAAAAAATACCTTGCAGGATTAATAAACCTAAAGGAGATTTTCATAGGAGAGTCACAAGATAGAATGAATACAAGTATGTCATGCATCCCGTTACCAATGGCATTCATCCCTTCACTTTTTCTTATAAAGACAATAGCAAGTATAACCTGAGCTCCAGCCTCTCGACTGACCATGCTTATATTATTCCAGATGATGAAGAATGATACAATCATTCTTACTTACTCTCTCAAAGTAGGCGACGTGGGTTAATCAGTATTGGTATGTTACCGTAGCCTGACCATGGAGAGATGTGTGGTTGAGAAGGTAGTATGATATACCACTGCGCAATGATGACATGAGATGAATTATTCATCAGAAGGACAAGTGACGATCAAGCTTAATTTTGCAGATATTTAGGATGTTCCTCTCAACTACAGAGTCTGAGAGTTTGTTCCACGCAACGATAATGTAATTGGCAAAGAAATATTTCGTACAGTCCAAATTAACTCCTTGACCTCTCAGTTTTATTCCATTTCCTCTCGTCGGTAATGCTGACGCTATTGTAAAGTAATTTTCAATATCGACGTTGTTGAATCCTTTAAGTATTTTTTCTTCATACATTCTATGAATTTACCCTATAGGCGACTCTTGCATAAGGAGAACAAGTATATTTTTCGCATTCTCTCCTCATATGGCGTGTTACTCAGGGTAAGAAAGAATTTTGTCGTTCTTCGCTGTGCTGCTTCTAATTTGACAATATCCTTGCTTAAACAGGAAGTCCCAAAACTGCACTGTATATTCGAGGTGTGGTCTCAGTAGACTTAGTATGGTAGCAATATCACATCCCTGCTCTTGCACGTAAAGTTTCTGTTAATAAATCTTAACACCCTATTTGCTTTCTCGGCAGTTTCATTGCAGTGCTGGGATAAACTGAAGTTATTAGAGATAGTGACCCCTAGATCTGTCACACTAGGGGTGTCCTGTATGAGAGAGAGAGAGAGAGAGAGAGAGAGAGAGAGAGAGAGAGAGAGAGAGAGAGAGAGAGAGAGAGAGAGAGAGAGAGAGAGAGAGAGAGAGAGAGAGAGAGAGAGAGAGAGAGAGAGAGATCGGTGAAGGGAGCAAAAACGGAAGTGGCAACAGGTAGACATGAAGTGAGGAGGCAATGGAGTTTTTTGAAGGACTGTTGAATGTGTTTGATGATAGGGTGGCAGACATAGGGTTTTTGGGTTGAGGTGGTATGCGAAGTGAGTCACTGAGAGTGGTTTGTCGAAGAGAAAAGAGGTAGTGAAACCTTCCATAAGATGATATGTGGCAAGGCGGCCATAGTGGATGGTTTTGCAGTTGAATTTATTAAGAAAGGGGGTGACTGTTGTTGATTAGTAGGTAAGGATTTTCATCTTATGTATGGAGAATGGTGAGGTGCCTGAGTGTTCTTACTTCAGAAGTAAGTTGTATAATATGGTAGTGATTGAGATGATGAAGGCATGTTAAGAGCATCAGACTGGAGAGGAACAGTGAGGTTTCAGAATAGGTAGATGTGTGGATCAGGTGCTTGCTTTAAAGACTGTGTGATAGATACTTAGAAAAATAGATGGATTTGTATATGGCATTTATGGATCTACAGAAAATATATAATAGGGTTGATATAAATGTCTTGTCACAAGAATAGATTTCGTGGGAGGAAAGCTGCGTAAAACAGTGAAAAGTTTCTATCGAGGGGGTAAGGCATGTGTACGAGAGGGAAGAAAGAAGAGTGAATGGTTCCAAATGAAGGTTGGTTTGTGGCATGGGTGTGTGATGTCACATGGTTGTTGAATCTACTTAAGGACTGGTTAGTGTGGGAGGTCAATGAGTGAGTATTGGAGAAAGAGGAGAGTATTCAGCCTGTGAGGGATGAGAGGGTTTAGGAAGTGAGTCAGGTTCTGTTTGCTGATGATACAGCAGTGTTGGCACATTTGAGTGAGAAACTGCCGAAGTTGGTGACTGAGTTTGGAAAAGTGCGTGAAAGGAGAAAGCAGATTAAATGTGAAAAAACAAGATTATAGGTTGGGCAGGGGTGAGGGGCAGGTTAGTTAGGGGTGTGAATTTGAATGGAGACAACATGGAAGAATTTAAGTGTTTTAGATATCTGGGAGTGGATATGGCAGCGAATGTAACCATGGAAGCGGAAGAGAGTCATATGGTGGGTGAGGGAGGGAAGATTATGGGTGCACGGAAGATTATGTGGAAAGAGAGAACGTTTTCTGTGGGGAGGCAAAAATAGATATGTTTGAAGATATGATAGTCCAAACAAGATTATAAGGTTAAGCGACATGGGCTATAAGTAAGGCTGTGCTTACGAGGGTGGATGTATTGGAAATGAAATGTTTGAAGACAGTATGTGGTGTAAGGTGGTTTGATCGAGTAACTAAGGAAAGGGTAAGAGAGATGTGTAGTGACAAAAAGAGTGTGATTAAGAAAACTGAAGAGAGTGTGCTAAAATGGTTTGGACATACGGAGAAAATGAGTGAGGAAAGGTTGATGAATAGGATATGTGTCAGAAGTGGAGATAGCAACGAGATGTAGGAGACCAAATTGGAAATGGAAGGGTGGAGTTAAAAAGATTTTGAACGATCCGGGCCTGAACATACAGGAAGGTGAACGGCGTCCAAGGGATAGAGTGAGTTGAAATGATATGGTACACTGTGCTCGACTTGCTGTCAATGTATTGAACCAGGGTATGTGAAGCGTATGTGGTAAACCATGGAAATGTCTGTTGGGCCTGGATGTGAATACGAAGCTGTGGTTTCAGTGCAATACACATGACAGCTAGAGAATGGACATTAGTGGATGTGGTTTCACTTCGTCTGTTCCTGGCGCCACTTCGTTAACGCAGAAAACGGCGACCAAGTGTACGAGAGGGAAGAAAGAAGAGTGAATATATATATATATATATTTATATATATATATATATATATATATATATATATATATATATATATATATATATATATATATATATATATAATATATATATATATATATATATATATATATATATATGCATATATATCCTTGGGGATAGGGGAGAAAGAATACTTCCCACGTATTCCCTGCGTGTCGTAGAAGGCGACTAAAAGGGAGGGAGCGAGGGGCTGGAAATCCTCCCCTCTCGTTTTTTTTTTTTAATTTTCCAAAAGAAGGAACCCTAGAAACTCTCCCCTCCTTGTATTTTGACTTTCTAAAAGGGGAAACAAGAATGAGTTACGCGGGGAGTGCTCATCCTCCTCGAAGGCTCAGTTTGGGGTGTCTAAATGTGTGTGGATGTAACCAAGATGAGAAAAAAGGAGAGATAGGAAGTATGTTTGAGAAAAGGAACCTGGATGTTTTGGCTCTGAGTGAAACGAAGCTTAAGGGTAAAGAGGTAGGTTCGTGAGAGGACAAGAGCAAGGGAAGGAGTAGCACTACTCCTGAAACAGGAGTGGTGGGAGTACGTGAAAGAGTGTAAGAAAGTAAACTCTAGATTGATATGGGTAGAACTGAAAGCGGATGGAGAGAAATGGGTGATTATTGGTGCCTATGCACCTGGGCAAGAGAAGAAAGATCATGAGAGGCAAGTGTTTTGGGAGCAGCTGAGTGAGTGTATTACCAGTTTTGATGCACGAGACCAGGTTATAGTGATGGGTGATTTGAATGCAAAGGTGAGTAATGTGGCAGTTAAGGGAATAATTGGTGTACATGGGGTGTTCAGTGTTGTAAATGGAAATGGTGAAGAGCTTGTAGATTTATGTGCTGGAAAAGGACTGGTGATTGGGAATACCTGGTTTAAGAAGAGAGATGTACATAATTATACGTATGTAAGTATGAGATATGGCCAGAGAGTATTACTGGATTAAGTATTAATTGATAGGCGCGTGAAAAAGAGACTTTTGGATGTTAATGTGCTGAGAAGTGCAACTGGAGGGATGTCTGATCATTATCTTGTGGAGGCGAAGGTGAAGATTTGTAGAGGTTTTCGTAAAAGAATAGAGAATGTTGGGGTGAAGACACTGGTGAGAGTAAGTGAGCTTGGGAAGGAGACTTGTATGATGAAGTACCAGGAGAGACTAAGTGCAGAATGGAAAAAGGTGAGAGGAAAGGACGTAAGAGGAGTGGGGGTGGGGTTGGGGGTGGGGAAGAATGGGATGTATGTAGGGAAGCAGTGATGGCTTGCACAAAAGATGCTTGTGGCATGAGAAGCGTGGGAGGTAAGCAGATTAGAAAGGGTAGTGAGTGGTGGGATGGAGAGGCAATATCATTAGTGAAAGAGAAGAGAGAGGCATTTGGACGATTTTTGCAGGGAAATAGTGCAAATAACTGGGAGATGCATAAACGAAAGAGTCAGGAGGTCAAGAGAAAGGTGCAAGAGGTGGAAAAGAGAGCAAATGAGAGTTGGGGTGAGAGAGTATCAATGAATTTATTGGGAGAATAAAAAGATGCTTTGGAAGGAGGTAAATAAAGTGAGCAAGACAAGAGAACAAATGAGAACATCAGTGAAGGGGGCAAATGGGGGGGGGGGGTAATAACAAATAATGGTGAAATGAGAATTAGATGGAGTTAGTATCTAGAAGGTTTATTGAATGTGTTCGATGATAGAGTGGCAGATATAGGGTGTTTTGGTCGAGGTAGTGTGCAAAGTGAGAGGATTAGGGAGAATGATTTAGTAAACAGAGAAGAGGTAGTGAAAGCTTTGCGGAAGATGAAAGCCTGCAAGGCGGTGGGTTTGGATGGTATTGCAGTGGAATTTATCAAAAAAGGGGGTGACTGTGTTGTTGACTGGTTGGTGAGGATATTTAATGTATGTATGTCTCATGGTGAAGTGCCTGAGGATTGGCGGAATGCATGCAAAGTGCCATTGTACAAAGGCAAAGGGGATAAAGGTGAGTGTTCAAATTACAGAGGTATAAGTTCGTTGAGTATTCCTGGGAAATTATATGGGTGGGTATTGATTGAAAGGGTGAAGGCATGTACAGAGCATCAGACTGGGGAAGAGCAGTGTGGTTTCAAAAGTGGTAGAGGATGTGTGGATCAGGTGTTTGCTTTGAAGAATGTATGTGAGAAATACTTAGAAAAGCAAATGGATTTATATGTAGTATTTATGGATTTGGAGAAGGCATTTGATAGAGTTGATAGAGATGCTCTGTGGAAGGGATCAAGAATATATGGTGTGGGAGGCAAGTTGCTAGAAGCAGTGAGAAGCTTTTATCGAAGATGTCAGGCATGTGTGCGAGTAGGGAGAGAGGAAAGTGATTGGTTCTCAGTGAATGTCGGTTTGCGGCAGGGATGCGTGATGTCTCCATGGTTTTTTGATTTGTTTATGGATGGGGTTGTTAGCGAGGTGAATGCAAAAGTTTTGGAGAGAGGGGCAAGTAAGCAGTCTGTTGTGGATGAGAGGGCTTGGGAAGTGAGGCAGTTGTTGTTCGCTGATGATACAGCGCTGGTGGCTGATTCGGATGAGAAACTGCAGAAGCTGGTGACTAAGTTTGGTAAAGTATGTGAAAGAAGAAAGCTGAGAGCAAATGTGAAAAAGAGCAAAGTTATTAGGTGCAGTAGACAAGTAAATTGGGAGGTAAGTTTGAATGGAGAAACCTGGAGGAAGTGAAGTGCCTTAGATATCTGGGAGTGGATTTGGCAGCGGATGGAACCATGGAAGTGAAAGTGAGTCAGAGGGTGGGGGAAGGGGCGAAAATTCTGGGAGCGTTGAAAAATGTGTGGAAGGCGAGAACATTATCTCGAAAAGGTAAAATGGGTATGTTTGAAGGAATAATGGTTCCAAGAATGTTATATTTTTACAAGGCGTCGGCTATAGATAGGGTTGTGCGGAGGTGGGTGGATGTGTTGGAAATGAGATGCTTGAGGCCAATATGTGGTGTGAGGTGGTTGGATCAAGTAAGTAATGAAAGGGTAAGAGATATGTGGTAACAAAAAGAGTGTGGTTGAGAGAGCAGAAGAGGGTGTATTGAAATGTTTTGGTCACATGGAGAGAATGAGTGAAGAAAGATTGACAAAGAGGATTTATGTGTCAGAGGTGGAGGGAACGAGGAGAAGTGGGAGATCAAACTGGGGGTGGAAGGATGGAGTGAAAAAGGTTTTGAGCGATCGGGGCCTGAACATGCAGAAGGGTGAAAAGCGTCCAAGGAATAGAGTGATTTGGAACGATGTGGTATACCGTGGTGGACGTGCTGTCATCGGATTGAACCACGGCATATGAAGCGTCTGGGGTAAACCATGGAAAGTTTTGTGGAAAGGGAGCTGCGGTTTCGGTGCACTATACATGACAGCTAGAGATCGAGTGTGAACGAATGTGGGTTTTGTTTTCTTTTCCTAGCGCTACCTCGCGCGCGTGGGGAAGGGGGGGGGGGTCATTTCATGTGTGGCTGGGTGGCGACGGGAATGAATAAAGGCAGCATGAAGTATGTACGTGCATATATGTATATGTCTGTGTATGTATATATATGTGTACGTTGAAATTCATAGGTATGTATATGTGCGTGTGTGGACTTGTATGTATATACATGTGTATGTGGTGGGGTTGGGCTATTCTTTCGTCTGTTTCATTGCGCTATCTCGCTAACGCGGGAGGCAGCGACAAAGTATAGTATTATAGAATATATATATATATATATATATATATATATATATATATATATATATATATATATATATATATATATATATATATATATATATATATATTTGTATATATATGAAGGTGAAATAGCACGTCAGTAGGAGTTTATACAATCATGTGCCAGTACTTAAAGTTAATCCCAACATCACACTTGATTACCACCTTCCAACACCAATCGTATAGACCAAGCACTGTATGCTATGTGTAGCAGTAACCGTTGTAAGTGAGAGAGTGATTGTGGGGGTCACTTGGCGGGGACTGACCTGGGTAGCTGGGTGTGTCTTGTGTGTAACCCTCCCTTTAATCACTCTCCCTTACAACGGTTACTGCTAGAACAGTAATCACAAATTATAATCAGAGCGCAATGGCCACCGTACCACATACAAGGCTGGCAAAGAAACTGGGCCTTCAGGAAGGAGGGAGGGTTGGGGGAGACTCCTTAGACGAAGAGATTATCTTAGTGGAGAGGAACAAGGCATCCACGTCGGAGGAGATCTCTCGAAACATGGAGGGATGTCCAGCGGTGTACCTCAGGGTTCAGTCCAGTTGCCATGGCTGTTCTAAGTTTATCAGAGCGACTTGCCCAAAGGGTTGGACTCCTACCTGCATAGGTTTGCGGATGATGCCGGGGTCATGAGGGAAGTGAAAAAGAAAAGGAGGATTGTATCTACTTATAAGGGAATGATAAAGAAACTTCAAAGTTGGTCCGATACATGGTTGAGTCAATTCACCCCAAGTAAATAGAAAGTAACGAGGATTAGATATAGCGAAATAAGGTATACTAATACTATCCAATGGGGAATGATTTACGTGAAAGGGACTTGGCAGTCATCATTTGCACCTAATAGCAAAGGCGACAAACTGTGTCCCGGCAACCATAGGTATTCAAATATATGAACAGAAAATATTCTGCAAGCTGTTAACATCGTACATTAGGCCAACACTAGAGTTTGTTGTCAAGTTTGGTCACCGTAAGTGAAGATGCAAAAATGTTAAAAGAAAGAGTCCAAAGGAGAGCAACAAAAACTGAGCTGGAAATAAAAGAGCCGAGTTACAGCAAGCGGCTGTCGGCCATCAGTAAATTTCCCATGGAAGAGAGAAGAGCAAAGGGTGATTTGATCATAATCAGTAGGTTTCTTTACGAAGTAAATGATGTCAGTATCATACAGTTTTTAAAAGATGCAGAGACAGAGCAACCAGACGTAAGAACATGAAAATATGCAAGAAACTTGTTGAAATAAACGAAAAGAAACATTTCTATTGTAAAGGGATCATACCTGTTTGGAATTCACTGAGTGAGGAAAATGTGAATGATGAGAACATACAGAAGTTTAGAAAGTTGAATGTTAGTATAAAAAGATGTGGCCCCACGAGTGTAAGACTCCCTCGCCCGTACTATACAGGTGGATAACCACGATCACACATACAAACATGTAGAATCTACGAAACTGCAGTTAACCTAGAATTAAGTATAACGGAACTCTGTTACTGTTATTGGAATACAATGTATGTAAGTCTACAGGAATACAAACGATTAACTTCACGTTTTTCCTCTCTCTCTCTCTCTCTCTCTCTCTCTCTCTCTCTCTCTCTCTCTCTCTCTCTCTCTCTCTCTCTCTCTCTCTCTCTCTCTCTCTCTCTCTCTCTCTCTCTCTCTCTCTCTCTCTCCTTTTCACTTAGTTCTTTCTTCTATCTGATTCACCAACCCTCTCTTTGTCTGTTTGGGTGTATATTTTCTCATTTTCTCCTCTCTCTCTCTCTCTCTCTCTCTCTCTCTCTCTCTCTCTCTCTCTCTCTCTCTCTCTCTCTCTCTCTCTCTCTCTCTCTCTCTCTCTCTCTCTCTCTCTCTCTCTCTCTCTCTCTCTCTCTCTCTCTCCTTTTCACTTAGCTCTTTCTTCTATCTGATTCACCCACCCTCTCTTTGTCTGTTTGGGTGTATATTTTCTCATTTTCTCCTCTCTCTCTCTCTCTCTCTCTCTCTCTCTCTCTCTCTCTCTCTCTCTCTCTCTCTCTCTCTCTTTTCTCGTCCAGCTCAAAGGATCCCTGCACACGGAGGACATTCTTCATCAGCCGCTCCCTGTACATGTTCCTGCATTTTTAAGGTTGTCAGGCCTGGCATGGGGGTACAGGGTGGAGAGAGAGAGAGAGAGAGAGAGAGAGAGAGAGAGAGAGAGAGAGAGAGAGAGAGAGAGAGAGAGAGAGAGAGAGAGAGAGAGAGAGAGAGAGAGAGAGAGAGAGAGAGAGAGAGAGAGAGAGAGAGAGAGAGAGAGGCTGACTAACTGACATTAGGGGAGACATAAAAAAAGAGATGCTCATGGACAGACCTGCCTCAAATGCTTACCAGTGTCACAAGGGCAGTGTGGCGGGGTGACTGTGGGTTGGTTCCCTTGCCATATAAAGTTGATAATATCTTACAAACATCACACAGTACTGGCGGGCGCTCTCATGATATCGACTTGAAGGCACAGCAGTTCTCCTTGTTGAGAGCAGTGCGTCATAACAGTTCCCCAAGTTAAGACTTTGGCAGAACAGCTCTCCGTGTTCACAGAAGTGCAGAGCAGTTCCCCAAGTTAAGACTTTGGCAGAACAGCTCTCCGTGTTCATAGAAGTGCAGAACAGTTCTCCAAAGTTAAGAGTAATGCAAAACAGTTCTCAGCCACAGTTTTGTGGCCTCTCCAGCACAATGCCGGGATGCAGCAGCCACGGCCTCTGGCTTCACCGCCATGTTCTTGGAATGCACCAACAGAAAGGTTCTCTACAGCAATGGTTCCTCCGCGCGGAACATCTCTCCCTCTTAAGGCTAGTCCAGAACACTTCTCCATCTCCGGAACAGTGCAGAACACTTCTCTATGTTAAGAGTAGTTATCTGTCTGATGTATTTCCTTACTTATCAAGGAGTACTTGAATGGTCGAAATAAATGACTTTACCATGGAAATTCCTGATTTTCATGAAGAACCAAACGCTGAGCATACCAGACTAGCGACCTGCAACACGATGCAAGGTGTGACATGGTGCATGATATTGCTTATCCCCTTGAACATTATGGCCAAGACTACAAGCCTTGAACATTATGGTCAAGACTACAAGCCTTGAACATTATGGCCAAGACTACAAGCCTTGAACATTATGGCCAAGACTACAAGCCTTGAACTTTATGGCCAAGACTACAAGCCTTGAACATTATGACCAAGACTACAAGCCTTGAACATTATGGCCAAGACTACAAGCCTTGAACTTTATGGCCAAGACTACAAGCCTTGAACATTATGGTCAAGAGTACAAGCCTTGTACATTATGGCCAAGACTACAAGCCTTGAACATTACGGACAAAAGCCTTGAACATTATGGCCAAGACTACAAGCCTTGAACATTATGGCCAAGACTACAAGCCCTGAATATTATGGCTAAGACTACAAACCTTGAACATTATGGCCAAGACTACAAGCCTTGAAGATTATGGCCAAGACTACAAGCCTTGAAGATTATGGCCAACACTACATGCCTTAAAGATTATGGTCAAGACTACAAGCCTTGAACATTTTGGCCAAGACTACAAGCCTTGAACATTATGGACAAAAGCCTTGAAATTATGGCCAAGACTACAAGCCTTGAAGATTTTGGCCAAGACTAGAAGCCTTGAAGATTTTGGCCAAGACTACAAGCCTTGAACATTATGGCCAAGACTACAAGCCTTGAAGATTATGGTCAAGACTACAAGCCTTGAACATTATGGTCAAGACTACAAGCCTTGAATATTATGGCCAAGACTACAAGCCTTGACCATTATGGTCAAGACTACAAGCCTTGAACATTATAGCCAAGACTACAAGCTTTGAACGTTGTGGCCAAGACTACAAGCCTTGAACATTATGGTCAAGACTACAAACCGCGAACATTATGGCCAAGACTACAAGCCTAGAACATTATGGCGAAGACTACAAGCTTTGGACATTATGGCCAAGACTACAAGCTTTGGACATTATGGTCAAGACTACAAGCCTTGAACATTATGGCCAAGACTACAAGCCTTGAACACGTCGGACTTTACGACCCTTAACTTAACCTTCCATATCAAGAGTCATACCATTATGTTCAAGTGGTCTCCCAGTTCCCTGAGTCTATACAGTAACTGACGGAAGGCTGCTGATCTCCACACTTTCCTTACCCGGGGCCACTGTGGTTCGAACCCCAGGCATATCTAATTCTATTATAGGAACAGTGACTTGAGTCGCAGGAACACGTCAGCTGCATTTCAGAGACAGTGCTTCGAACCCCAAGAATACGTTATCTGCATTACTCATCAGATCTCGAATCTGTAGAACTCGGCATCTGTGTCTCAAGGACAGTAGTTCGAGGCTCAATAGACGCTTCATTCTGTCCTAAGGTAAAGTAGCTCCAGGCCAGGAACACCACGTCTGTCATCCAAGGGCGGATATGCTGGAGCCGTAAGGACGCTCTGCCTGGGTTCCAGGGTTGGTGGTCTGACCCATAGGAACACATGCTATACATTTCAGGGCCGGTGGATCGGCCCAGGAGAATGGCGGTGGTTTGAGCCCATTAGCAACACGTCAGTTGGATTTTAGAACGTTGGTTCGAGCCTCACGGACACGTCATGGCGGAAAGCGCAACATCTCTTATAACTTACTATTCTTGTGACCCCATGAAAGAAAAAAACGCGGAGTAAAATTTGCTGGCAATTTGGCGAGGTTAAGTGATGATACTTCTGTCCAGCTGTGGAGGTAAAAGAGTATTTTAATTAATCAACATTAATCACTCCCGGAAATAAAGGCAAAGGTAATGGTTGCTGGTGCGTCCGAGGGTCTGGCTGTACAAGTGGTGCTGGACCTACTGCATTTTTCCCAGTCCTCATGAAACCACTTGGCTTCTTCCTCACGAAGTGGCGACTGATTGCCCTCTTGTCCACCAACGCTGACGTTCAACCCAAAGACTCATTGCTGATGCTGACGTTCACCTAAAGATTCAGTGCTAATGTCACCCTTATGACCATGAGCACTGGCCTCTGGTCCTTGCTAGCTAACGAGTGTTGACGTCGCTCATGACCACAGGAACTGACGCGATCATTCAGACTACGAGAGCTGACGTTCTCTCTAAGACTATATCCTCTGACGTTAACTCTTAAGACATCAGCTCTGGCCATAGCCTTAAGCTAACCAGTGATGACATTTCCCCTCTAAGACTACGAGTATTGACATCCACCTGAGCGCCACATCCACACCATGATCACGAGTCCTGATATCAGTGCAAAGAAGAATGCCGACGTGAGGAAGGACGCCCAATTCCAGACGTCGCCCTCGAGACCATAAGTGACGCTTCCTCCTCACACTGCCAAACGATGACACAGCAACGGAGGCCGCGTATCCTGACCTCTCGTCTAAGACGGGTGGGAAGTGAAGGCTGAAATCACCATTGAGAGAATGATCAACATGGGTAGAGCATGACGTGTGAGGTGTATGTATGCCTCCTCCTCCCTCTCTCTGACGATCGGAAATGAAACTGAAGTCAGTATCATTCAAAGTTGGAGAATTAACGTCAGTAGTCTATGGTCTGCCCCAGTTGTTATGCTATCATTATAAAACGACGTCTCGGGTCTGAGGTCAGATGGTCCATCCACGTCTAATCACAAAAAATAATGAAAAAGATCTGTGTTTGCTTTATCTGTCTGATACACGAGTAGATGCCTTATCTTAATCCCCTTAATGTCACGTACCTACAGAAAGTCAAGGTGTTATAACATTAAACAAAATCACACGAGCAACAGAAATGTTTCATGATCGAGTGTCTGATCCTCATCATGAAGTGTTTATTTATTCCCCTGATATGTTCAGTGACGACATAAGTGATGTCTTATTCTACCAGTCTGAGGGACCTTACCTGTTGATTTATAGTGACCCATATGTTACCTTGTTAAAGTGACCCATGTATTAACTTGTTGATATGATGGAAGTCTTACCTTGTTTAAGTGACCCATGTATTAACTTGTCAAAGTGACCCATGTATCAACTTGTCAAAGTGACCCATATATTAACTTGTTTATATAATTCATGTATCATCTTCTTAAAATGACCCATATGTGACATTGATAAAGTGACCCGTGTCTTCCTTTGTTAAAGTGATCCATGTATCAGTTTGCAAAAGTGACCCATGTATAACCTTGTTAGAGTGTCAGGTATTAACTTATTCAAGTGTTCCATGTATCAAATTGTCAAAGTGACCCTGGTGTTGCCTTGTTAGAATGACACAGGTGTTAAGGTAACTTGTACTACCTTAGCAAAGTGAGTATTTCTATATTTCGTTGCCCAACCGACATGTGTTACACTGGTGAAGTGGTGAAAATGTTACATTCAACTCTTCATGATGTGGTGAAGGCACCTGTCCAGGAATGCATAAATCTGACAAAAGGGAAATATTTGGAGACTCTATCATTCATGGGCGGCGGGCGGCCCTGTCGTGGACTAAGTCAATATGTAGTGTGTGGGCTACGCCGTAGCTCACTGCTCACCGCCCCCTAGACTGTTCTTGGTAAGACCGTAATTTGTACTGTCCTCTACACCAGAGGGACAGGCAGGTTGACGTATGTCACATGCTCATGACACCATGTCATGTCACTGTAGCAGCTTCGGTGTCATGACTCCAGGGGCGTAATACCATTGACTATGCACAATGGATAGTTCGTTGTAACAAGTTTTGGTGGTTATATGTAGGAAAATGATATCAGAGGCAGTACTGATGACTAACCTATTAAGATAGCTCACAGTAGTGATGTTTTACGAGCTCAGCTTATCTCTTGATGTTACTGAGGCGTCACATGGCTGACTTGCACTGATCTTGTACAGAGTGTCATCAACACCAACACTGTTATACACACGAACTTTACTGAGGCACGAAACGACTACCGTCATCCTCTGTGATGTGGTCCACACGTCACATGACAAGCTCAGAGTCCTGACGGTACGTTGCTGAGTCCTGGTCATGATATACAGGGGGAGGTAGGGAGAACCTCCTCTGATATGGCCGTCATAGAGAAAGACAACGCAAGAGACACATGCATCTGTGATGTGTACCGTTGTCTTGTCTCTCCTGGTGGTATCTGCACCCAGACGATCAAGCTCTGAACTTCTTACGGTCGAGGGAGGTGACGGAGGTCCCCCGAGGGAATGCCTGCAGCTTTTACCAGGCTATCAAGGCGGGGTCGACCCCTCCGCGGCCGAGTTATGAGCCACGTAGAAGCGAACTCCTGTATTGTCTATTGTAAACTGCTGTGGGGCGACGTCTCGGCTCTACACAAGTCATAAACCTTGTGGCTCTGGCCCCCGCACACACACACACTGACGCCACATAACTATGTAAATAAGAGATAAATTCTGCTGGTTTAGTTTGGTGTGTGCTGCCGGCATCAGCCTGAGGCTCTTGCTACAAAAATATTGTGAAATTATAGATCGCAAATTATCCTCGGCCGGTTTGCCGTCACTTTCTGTCATCAATTTGGTGGCGTCGTGAACGCTGGAATGCCGGGCCCATAATGTGACGGTTAAACAGTGAACTGTAGATTTTTAACTTTTGATTTTTCTAGAACGAAAGGCAATTAAGCGTAATTACAAATGGGATACCAGCATATCGTTAAAAGTAGGGTCGAGTTTGATATCTGGCGAGTCTCTCATAGAGTACAATTGGCCGAGGGATCCTTATCGCTGATGCCAACTGTAATATTATATGCAGGACCAGCTAATTATCGTACATAGGGCGGCGATGTGCGAGGCTTTCCCTGCTTTTTTACGGTTATTGGTAAGTTGCGTAAACTCGTCCAACGTTTTAATGATCTACTTGGCTAGATGAAAGATTATTTGAAGCTACAGCAAGGAAAAATATTTCACATTCATATGGTTTTCCTGAATATAATTAAGCTAGAGAGGTACGGTTTTTGTGGACTAGGATGGCCAGCAAGTGAACAATAGGAGCTTAACCTTGTACTGAGGAGAGGTTCGTGGAATGTGTAACCATGGCTGCTGGCTGTCAGGGGCACCCTGCACTGGTACCCATAGCACAGATAAGCCATAGAACTAGACCGGCATTAACCCTGCATGGACTACATTAGAATATGATGGAAGATCACACCTACCGCGCCAGGCTAAGGCTCTGCCCGGCTGCTGTGGTCACTGCTGCCACTGACAAGTACTGAAAAAGAGATCTGTTTTCTCAAAGCATGAGCTTCAGTAAATGCCTCGGATCTTAAGGTATAGCTGATCATATAATTGGGTCAAGTCCACACACACACGCATATATATATATATATATATATATATATATATATATATATATATATATATATATATATATATATATATATATATATATATATATTTTTTTTTGTCGCTGTCTCCCGCGTTTGCGAGGTAGCGCAAGGAAACAGACGAAAGAAATGGCCCAACCCACCCTCATACACATGCATATACATACGTCCACACACGCAAATATATATACCTACACAGCTTTCCATGGTTTACCCCAGACGCTTCACATGTCCTGATTCAACCCACTGAGAGCACGTCAACCCCGGTATACCACATCGATCCAACTCACTCTATTCCTTGCCCTCCTGCATGTTCAGGCCCCGATCACACAAAATCTTTTTCACTCCATCTTTCCACCTCCAATTTAGTCTCCCACTTCTCCTCGTTCCCTCCACCTCCGCCACATATATCCTCTTGGTCAATCTTTCCTCACTCATTCTCTCCATGTGCCCAAACCATTTCAAAACACCCTCTTCTGCTCTCTCAACCACGCTCTTTTTATTTCCACACATCTCTCTTACCCTTACGTTACTTACTCGATCAAACCACCTCACACCACACATTGTCCTCAAACATCTCATTTCCAGCACATCCATCCTCCTGCGCACAACTCTATCCATAGCCCACGCCTCGCAACCATACAACATTGTTGGAACCACTATTCCTTCAAACATACCCATTTTTGCTTTCCGAGATAATGTTCTCGACTTCCACACATTCTTCAAGGCTCCCAGAATTTTCGCCCCCTCCCCCACCCTATGATCCACTTCCGCTTCCATGGTTCCATCCGCTGCCAGATCCACTCCCAGATATCTAAAACACTTTACTTCCTCCAGTTTTTCTCCATTCAAACTTACCTCCCAACTGACTTGACCCTCAACCGTACTGTACCTAATAACCTTGCTCTTATTCACATTTACTCTTAACTTTCTTCTTTCACACACTTTACCAAACTCAGTCACCAGCTTCTGCAATTTCTCACATGAATCAGCCACCAGCGCTGTATCATCAGCGAACAACAACTGACTCACTTCCCAAGCTCTCTCATCCCCAACAGACTTCATACTTGCCCCTCCTTCCAAAACTCTTGCATTCACCTCCCTAACAACCCCATCCATAAACAAATTAAACAACCATGGAGACATCACACACCCCTGCCGCAAACCTACATTCACTGAGAACCAATCACTTTCCTCTCTTCCTACACGTACACATGCCTTACATCCTCGATAAAAACTTTTCACTGCTTCTAACAACTTGCCTCCCACACCATATATTCTTAATACCTTCCACAGAGCATCTCTATCAACTCTATCATATGCCTTCTCCAGATCCATAAATGCTACATACAAATCCATTTGCTTTTCTAAGTATTTCTCACATACATTCTTCAAAGCAAACACCTGATCCACACATCCTCTACCACTTCTGAAACCACACTGCTCTTCCCCAATCTGATGCTCTGTACATGCCTTCACCCTCTCAATCGATACCCTCCCATATAATTTACCAGGAATACTCAACAAACTTATACCTCTGTAATTGGAGCACTCACTCTTATCCCCTTTGCCTTTGTACAATGGCACTATGCACGCATTCCGCCAATCCTCAGGCACCTCACCATGAGTCATACATACATTAAATAACCTTACCAACCAGTCAATAATACAGTCACCCTCTTTTTTAATAAATTCCACTGCAATATCATCCAAACCTGCTGCCTTGCCGGCTTTCATCTTCCGCAAAGCTTTTACTACCTCTTCTCTGTTTACCAAATCATTTTCCCTAACCCTCTCACATTGCACACCACTTCGACCAAAACACCCTATATCTGCCACTCTATCATCAAACACATTCAACAAACGTTCAAAATACTCACTCCATCTCCTTCTCACATCACCACTACTTGTTATCACCTCCCCATTTGCGCCCTTCACTGAAGTTCCCATTTGCTCCCTTGTCTTACGCACTTTATTTACCTCCTTCCAGAACATCTTTTTATTCTCCCTGAAATTTAATGATACTCGAATATATATATATATATATATATATATATATATATATATATATATATATATATATATATATATATATATATATATATATATATATATATATATATATATATATATACATATATATATATATTCGAACAAAGTGCATATGAACGCGCACCTTCATATAACATACAAACCTCCAACAGCCAGGATCGAACCCCGGATCCCTTTGCAACAGGCGGTAATGCTACCTCTAGGCATATATATATATATATATATATATATATATATATATATATGTATATATATATATATATATATATATATATATATATATATATATATATATATATATATATATATATATATATATATATATATATATATATATATATATATATATATGTGTGTGTGTGTGTGTGTGTGTGCGTGTGTGTGTGTATGTATGTGTGTGTGTGTGTGTGTGTGTGTGTGTGTGTGTGTGTGTGATTCTTGTCCTGCTCTTATACTGTATTCATGTTACTTAAGTCTAACATTAAGATTCTTAACAGTCTGTCCAATATAAAACATATCAAATTTTTACAAGGTTATGCGTAAACACAGCCCGCAGAATTTTTTTTTGGTGATCTTTTTATTAAGATATTCATTAAAACATTGTTATTTTTGAAGGCTACATTTACATTTAAGGATTTAAGCAACCTGAGAAGTAATGTAAGATTATCACTTGAAGGGTGAACACATAACCCAGACTTTCCAGTAAGACCCATAGTGAGTTCAGTGGGTTTCATCAAGTACAAATTTTCAAAATGGTTAGTTATTCTATTTCGCCCAGTTGTGGGTAAGATATTAGATTCTAATATCATGAACAATGTAGATTTAGTTAACAAGCTTAGTGATATCCAGGATGATTTAGGTTTCAAACTGGTAAGTTTTGATGTTTCATCCTCGTTCACAAAAGTTCCGGTTGATGATCTTTTAGAATATTTGGTTGATGTTTTGGATAATGTTGATTTACCTACTTCAAATTCTGCTTTTATTGAAACGATAAAAATTGTGTATAAAAGACTATGTATTTCAATCAAATGGAGAACATTATGCTCAGAAATTTGGCATGGAGATGGTTAGCTCTCTTTCACCAGTATTAAGTAATCTTTACGTGGAATTCTCTGAAACAAAATTTCTTAAGGATATCTCACCCTCTAAGGCACCTTAGTTATGTAGATGATGTTCTTCGTGTTTGGCCAACAAACGAAAATTTACAAATATTTCTCTCATTACGCAACAATTTAGTACTTTCTACGAACTTTACTGTAGAAGTGATGGATGATTATTGGTGCCTATGCACCTGGTCATGAGAAGAAAGATCATGAGAGGCAAGTGTTTTGGGAGCAGCTGAGTGAGTGTGTTAGTAGTTTTGATGCACGAGACCGGGTTATTGTGATGGGTGATTTGAATGCAAAGGTGAGTAATGTGGCAGTTGAGGGTATAATTGGTGTACATGGGGTGTTCAGTGTTGTAAATGGAAATGGTGAAGAGCTTGTAGATTTATGTGCTGAAAAAGGACTGGTGATTAGGAATACCTAGATTAAAAAGAGAGATATATCTAAATATACGCATGTAAGTAGGAGAGATGGCCAGAGAGCGTTATTGGATTACATGTTAATTGATAGGCACGTGAAAATAGACTTTTGGATGTTAATGTGCTGAGATGTGCAATTGGGTTGATGTCCGATCATTATCTTGTGGAGGCGAAGGTGAAGATTTGTAGAGGTTTTCAGAAAAGAAGAGAGAATGTTGGGGTGAAGAGAGTGGTGAGAGTAAGTGAGCTTGGAAAGAAGACCTGGGTAAAGAAGTACCAGGAGATTTTGAGTGTAGAGTGGAAAAAGGTGAGAGCAAATGACTTAGGGGGAGTGCCTAACGCAGGAGACAGCGACAAAGTATAGTAAAGAACTAAAGAAATAAGTCACGCGGGGAGTGCCCATCCTCCTCGAAGGCTCGGATTGGGTGTCTAAATGTGTGTGGATGTAACCAAGATGTGAAAAAAGGAGAGATAGGTAGTATGTCTGAGGAAAGGAACCTGGATGTTTTGGCTCTGAGTGAAACGAAACTCAAGGGTAAAGGGGAAGAGTGGTTTGGGAATGAATTGGAAATCAAGTCAGGGGTTAGTGAGAGGACAAGAGCAAGGGATGGAGTAGCACTACTCCTGAAACAGGAGTGTTGGGAGTATGTGATAGAGTGTAAGAAAGTAAACTCTAGATTGATATGGGTAAAACTTAAAGTGAATGGAGAGAGATGGATGATTATTGGTGCCTATGCACGTGGGCATGAGAAGAAAGATCATGAGAGGCAAGTGTTTTGGAAGTAGCTGAGTGAGAGGGTTAGTAGTTTTGATGCACGAGACCGGATTATAGTGATGGGTGATTTGAATGCAAAGGTGAGTAATGTGACAGTTGAGGAAATGATTGGTGTACCTGGGGTGTTCAGTGTTGTAAATGGAACGTGTGAAGAGCTTGTAGATTTATATGCCGAAAAAGGCCTGGTGATTGGGAATACCTAGTTTAAAAAGAGAGATATACATAAGTATACGTATGTAAGTAGGAGAGATGGCCAGAGAGTGTTATTGGTTTACGTGTTAATTGATAGACGTGCGAAAGAGAGACTTTTGGATGTTCATGTGCTGAGAGGTGCAACTGGAGGGATGTCTGATCATTATCTTGTGGAGGCGAAGGTGAAGATTTGTAGAGGTTTTCAGAAAAGAAGAGAGAATGTTGGGGTGAAGAGAGTGGTGAGAGTAAGTGAGCTTGGGAAGGAGACTTGTGTGAGGAAGTACCAGGAGAGACTGAGTACAGAATGGAAAAAGGTGAGAACAAAGGACGTAAGGGGAGTGGGGGTGGAGTGGGATGTATTTAGGGAAGCAGTGATGGCTTGTGCAAGAGATGCTTGTGGCATGAGAAGCGTGGGAGGTGGGCAGATTACAAAAAGGGTAGTGAGTGGTGGGATGAAGAAGTAAGATTATTAGTGAAAGAGAAGAGAGAGGCATTTGGACGATTTTTGCAGGGAAATAATGTAAATGACTGGGAGATGTATAAAAGAAAGAGGGAGGAGGTCAAGAGAAAGGTGCAAGAGATGAAAAAGAGGGCAAATGAGAGTAGGGGTGAGAGAGTATCATTATATTTTAGGTAGAATAAACAGATGTTTTGGAAGGAGGTAAATAAGGTGCGTTAGACAAGGGAACAAATGGGAACATCAGTGAAGGGGGCAAATGGGAGGTGATAACAAGTAGTGGTGATGTGAGAAGGAGATGGAGTGAGTATTTTGAAGATTTTTTAATGTGTTTGATGATAGAGTGGCAGATATAGGGTGTTTTGGTCGAGGTGGTGTGCAAAGTGAGAGGGTTAGGGAGAGTGATTTGGTAAAAAAAGAAGAGGTAGTAAAAGCTTTGTGGAAGATGAAAGCCGGCAAGGCAGCGGGTTTGGATGGTATTGCAGTGGAATTTATTAAAAAAGGGGGTGACTGTATTGTTAACTGGTTGGTAAGGTTATTTGATATATGTATGTCTCATGGTGAGGTGCCTGAGGACTGGTGGAATGCTTGCATAGGGCAAAGGGAATAAGAGTGTACTCAAATTACAGAGGTATAAGTTTGTTGAGTATTCCTGGTAAATTATATGGGAGGGCATTGATTGAGAGGGTGAAGGCATGTACAGAGCATCAGATTGGGGAAGAGCAGTGTGGTTTCAGAAGTGGTAGAGGATGTGTGGATCAGGTGTTTGCTTTGAAAAATGTATGTGAGAAATACTTAGAAAAGCAAATGGATTTGAATATAGTATTTATAGATCTGGAGAAGGCATATGATAGAGTCAATAGAAATGCTCTGTGGAAGGTATTAAGAATATATGGTGTGGGAGGTAAGTTGTAAGAAGCAGTGAAAAGTTTTTATCAAGGATATAAGGCATGTGTATGTGCAGGAAGGAAAGTGATTGGTTTTCAGTGAATGTTGGTTTGCGGCAGGGGTGCGTGATTTCTCCATGGTTGTTTAATTTGTTCAAGGATGGGGTTGTTAGGGAGGTGAATGCAAGAGTCTTAGAAAGAGGGGCAAGTATGCAGTTTGTTGTGGATGAGAGAGCTTGGGAAGTGAGTCAGTTGTTGTTCGCTGATGTTACAGCGCTGGTGGCTGATTGGTGTGAGAAACTGCAGAAGCTGGTGACTGAGTTTAGAAAAGTGTGTGAAAGAAGAAAGCTGAGAGCAGATGTGAATAAGAGCAAGGTTATTAGGTACAGTACGGTTGAGGGACAGTCAGTTGGAAGGTAAGTTTGAATGGAGAAATGTCTTCTTTGAATGTCTTCTCCTAGCGCTACCTCGCGCACATGCGGGGGAGGAGGTCTTCATTTCATCTGTGGCGGGGCGGTGACGGAAATGAATAAGGGCAGACAGTATGAACTATGCATATGTGTATATATATATATATATATATATATATATATATATATATATATATATATATATATATATATATATATATATATATATATATATATATATATATATATATATATATATGTAGAGATGTATAGATATGTGTATGTGCTGTGTGGACGTGTATGTATATGCATGTGTATGTGGGTGGGTTGAGCCATTCTTTCGTCTGTTTCCTTTCACTACCTCGCTAACGCGGGAAAGAGCAACAAAGTATAATAGAAAATAGATATATAAATATATATATATACATATATATATATATATATATATATATATATATATATATATATACATATATATATATATATATATATATATATATATATATATATATATATATATATATATATATATATATATATATATATATATATATATATATATATATATATAAATATATATATATATACATATATGAACAAACATATAAAGGATATAGATTCATATGCGACTGACCAGAGTATATCAAATTTTCTTTTAAATGGATTTGTAGTTGCTGAGTGCATGTTTTATTTCTCTAGTATATTGAGTAACCCTTCTGGTTTCCTTTCTGGATCTCATTCATTTTGTTTTACATTTTGTTGGTATATGCCATAGCATCATTGCAGACCTTGTAACATAATTTCTTTCTTATCAAAAAGCTTTAAAGTTCATCACTGTTTCCCTTATCCCTTGTATCTGTTGTCCTGCATAGATTCCCGTACATCTTTCTCTCTCTACTAGACCGTAATGTCCAGTTCCACCAGCCTCTCATGGTAGTTTATATATTCTGTTTCCTCCATTTTGCTCGTAAAGTGATTCTGAATTCTCTCCAACCTGTTATTTCCTCTTGTTTGGTTGTGACCATAGAACACAAAAGTGTTCAGTTTTCTTCTAAAATATAAGCACTGCGTTAAACATTTTCATTGACAGTTTATCTCTGTGTTGCATTGGTACTTCTCTGTCCCGAATCACTCATTTCTTGGGTCGATAAGGCTGTCTTTTCAATTATCTCTTTAAAATCGAGTTTCCCCATTTAGGACGACTCGATCTTTGAATTTTGTTTCTCTTTCTGTCACGATCCTTTGTAGGCCTTAATGAGTTGTCTTACATTTAGACATATTTGCATAATTATAATCATCTTCATTTTTGTCTTTTGTGTACCGCATCTAAGTCTTGTTGTATCTCTTTTTTGATCAGCTTCGTTTTTCATCATTGGCCTGACTCGAGTGTCGACAGCAAGGTACCGAACTCTACCATCTTTTACCTCTCTCTCGAAGTTTGATAACAACACGATCAAGAATACAGAGCATAAACAGTTCCCTCCAGTGCCTTGGAAAGAACATCATCACACATGTTCTCGGTTGTTATATATTTGATTGTGTTTTTATTCAAAGCCTTACTGATCCATCTTCCTGTCTTGCTCTTACTGCTTTGCTTTGCAACTTTCATTTTGTGGTTTACTTTGTCCAATGTCAGGCAGACTCGAGGAAAAAGCATTGCGAATTCTCCCTTCTTGCATTAGAATGTCATATATATATATATATATATATATATATATATATATATATATATATATATATATATATATATATATATATATATATATATATATATATATATATATATATATATATATATATATATATATATATATATATATATATTTTTTTTTTTTTTTTTTTTTTCTTTTTTATACTTTGTCGCTGTCTCCCGCGTTTGCGAGGTAGCGCAAGGAAACAGACGAAAGAAATGGCCCAACCCCCCCCCCCATACACATGTATATACATACGTCCACACACGCAAATATACATACCTACACAGCTTTCCATGGCTTACCCCAGACGCTTCACATGCCTTGATTCAATCCACTGACAGCACGTCAACCCCGGTATACCACATTGCTCCAATTCACTCTATTCCTTGCCCTCCTTTCACCCTCCTGCATGTTCAGGCCCCGATCACACAAAATCTTTTTCACTCCATCTTTCCACCTCCAATTTGGTCTCCCTCTTCTCCTTGTTCCCTACAACCTCCGACACATATATCCTCTTGGTCAATCTTTCCTCACTCATCCTCTCCATGTGCCCAAACCACTTCAAAACACCCTCTTCTGTTCTCTCAACCACGCTCTTTTTATTTCCACACATCTCTCTTACCCTTACGTTACTCACTCGATCAAACCACCTCACACCACACATTGTCCTCAAACATCTCATTTCCAGCACATCCATCCTCCTGCGCACAACTCTATCCATAGCCCACGCCTCGCAACCATACAACATTGTTGGAACCACTATTCCTTCAAACATACCCATTTTTGCTTTCCGAGATAATGTTCTCGACTTCCACACATTCTTCAAGGCCCCCAGAATTTTCGCCCCCTCCCCCACCCTATGATCCACTTCCGCTTCCATGGTTCCATCCGCTGCCAGATCCACTCCCAGATATCTAAAACACTTCACTTCCTCCAGTTTTTCTCCATTCAAACTCACCTCCCAATTGACTTGACCCTCAACCCTACTGTACCTAATAACCTTGCTCTTATTCACATTTACTCTTAACTTTCTTCTTCCACACACTTTACCAAACTCAGTCACCAGCTTCTGCAGTTTCTCACATGAATCAGCCACCAGCGCTGTATCATCAGCGAACAACAACTGACTCACTTCCCAAGCTCTCTCATCCCCAACAGACTTCATACTTGCCCCTCTTTCCAAAACTCTTGCATTTACCTCCCTAACAACCCCATCCATAAACAAATTAAACAACCATGGAGACATCACACACCCCTGCCGCAAACCTACATTCACTGAGAACCAATCACTTTCCTCTCTTCCTACACGTACACATGCCTTACATCCTCGATAAAAACTTTTCACTGCTTCTAACAACTTTCCTCCCACACCATATATTCTTAATACCTTCCACAGAGCATCTCTATCAACTCTATCATATGCCTTCTCCAGATCCATAAATGCTACATACAAATCCATTTGCTTTTCTAAGTATTTCTCACATACATTCTTCAAAGCAAACACCTGATCCACACATCCTCTACCACTTCTGAAACCACACTGCTCTTCCCCAATCTGATGCTCTGTACATGCCTTCACCCTCTCAATCAATACCCTCCCATATAATTTACCAGGAATACTCAACAAACTTATACCTCTGTAATTTGAGCACTCACTCTTATCCCCTTTGCCTTTGTACAATGGCACTATGCACGCATTCCG
Organism: Panulirus ornatus; assembly: GCF_036320965.1. Lineage (NCBI taxonomy): Eukaryota > Metazoa > Arthropoda > Malacostraca > Decapoda > Palinuridae > Panulirus > Panulirus ornatus. Next base: position 15,669,059 of record NC_092238.1, on the reverse strand, counting down.
CCAATCCTCAGGCACCTCACCATGAGTCATACATACATTAAATAACCTTACCAACCAGTCAACAATACAGTCACCCCCTTTTTTAATAAATTCCACTGCAATACCATCCAAACCTGCTGCCTTGCCGGCTTTCATCTTCCGCAAAGCTTTCACTACCTCTTCTCTGTTTACCAAATCATTTTCCCTAACCCTCTCACTTTGCACACCACCTCGACCAAAACACCCTATATCTGCCACTCTATCATCAAACACATTCAACAAACCTTCAAAATACTTACTCCATCTCCTTCTCACATCACCACTACTTGTTATCACCTCCCCATTTGCGCCCTTCACTGAAGTTCCCATTTGCTCCCTTGTCTTACGCACTTTATTTACCTCCTTCCAGAACATCTTTTTATTCTCCCTAAAATTTAATGATACTCTCTCACCCCAACTCTCATTTGCCTTTTTTTTCACCTCTTGCACCTTTCTCTTGACCTCCTGTCTCTTTCTTTTATACATCTCCCACTCAATTGCATTTTTTCCCTGCAAAAATCGTCCAAATGCCTCTCTCTTCTCTTTCACTAATACTCTTACTTCTTCATCCCACCACTCACTACCCTTTCTAATCAACCCACCTCCCACTCTTCTCATGCCACAAGCATCTTTTGCGCAATCCATCACTGATTCCCTAAATACATCCCATTCCTCCCCCACTCCCCTTACTTCCATTGTTCTCACCTTTTTCCATTCTGTACTCAGTCTCTCCTGGTACTTCCTCACACAGGTCTCCTTCTCAAGCTCACTTACTCTCACCACCCTCTTCACCCCAACATTCACTCTTCTTTTCTGAAAACCCATACAAATCTTCACCTTAGCCTCCACAAGATAATGATCAGACATCCCTCCAGTTGCACCTCTCAGCACATTAACATCCAAAAGTCTCTCTTTCGCGCGCCTGTCAATTAACACGTAATCCAATAACGCTCTCTGGCCATCTCTCCTACTTACATAAGTATACTTATGTATATCTCGCTTTTTAAACCAGGTATTCCCAATCATCAGTCCTTTTTCAGCACATAAATCTACAAGCTCTTCACCATTTCCATTTACAACACTGAACACCCCATGTATACCAATTATTCCCTCAACTGCCACATTACTCACCTTTGCATTCAAATCACCCATCACTATAACCCGGTCTCGTGCATCAAAACCACTAACACACTTATTCAGCTGCTCCCAAAACACTTGCCTCTCTTGATCTTTCTTCTCATGCCCAGGTGCATATGCACCAATAATCACCCACCTCTCTCCATCAACTTTCAGTTTTACCCATATTAATCGAGAATTTACTTTCTTACACTCTATCACATACTCCCACAACTCCTGTTTCAGGAGTATTGCTACTCCTTCCCTTGCTCTTGTCCTCTCACTAACCCCTGACTTTACTCCCCAGACATTCCCAAACCACTCTTCCCCTTTACCCTTGAGCTTCGTTTCACTCAGAGCCAAAACATCCAGGTTCCTTTCCTCAAACATACTACCTATCTCTCCTTTTTTCACATCTTGGTTACATCCACACACATTTAGGCACCCCACTCTGAGCCTTCGAGGAGGATGAGCACTCCCCGCGTGACTCCTTCTTCTGTTTCCCATTTTAGAAAGTTAATACAAGGAGGGGAGGATTTCTGGCCCCCCGCTCCCGTCCCCTCTAGTCGCTTTCTACGACACGCGAGGAATATATATATATATATATATATATATGTATATTCACCTGTAGAGACATATATAGAGACTTATATAGAGACTTATATAGAGATATATAGAGACTTATATAGAGATATATAGAGACTTATATACTTGCTCTTGATTAGAAGTCGTAGTAAGAGTTATCAGTCCATCGTATGCTTTTGTTGTGTTCTAAGTAAGTCAAGCTGACTGGCTCTTCATGTTAAGGTATTAACGTTGATCTTCCGTAAAGCGTATGTGTTACATATGCCGGTTTTCGAATGGTTACAATTTTGCTTTCGCTCAGGTTTTGTCTCATCAGTAACATGACTGGCTTTGCAATTTCTGGTTTTTGTCTCCTCAAGGAAGATGGCTGGGATTCCAACCGGTCTCAGAGCTGAATTTTCTCTAATATGATCAATTACTGTCCTTATATCATTTTCCGATATCTCAGTTTCTATGATTGCGTTGTCATTATGTTGGTTAAACATTTGATAATTCTTATTTTCCCTTGCATTTGAGAGAGAGAGAGAGAGAGAGAGAGAGAGAGAGAGAGAGAGAGAGAGAGAGAGAGAGAGAGAGAGAGAGAGAGAGAGAGAGAGAGAGAGAGAGAGAGAGAGAGAGAGAGAGAGAGAGAGAGAGGAGGGGCAGAGGAAAAGGAGTTACATAGCGAGGTGATCCAGTCTTAAAGGAATAAATAAACGGTCCCCAAAAGCAGTACATGAGAAGGATAGCAAAGCAAAGGCTCCCTCCCCACCCTCCTCCACCACCCCGGCACACACAGGGAGGAAAACAAGTAGAAAAAAATACCTTGCAGGATTAACATGCCCGAGGAAAATCTTTATAGGAAAATCATAAATAGGATCATGCATCCCATCACCAGTGACATGCATCCCTTCACTTTCTATAACAAAGACAATAGCAAGTATAACCTGAGCTCCAGCCTCTCGACTGACCATGCTTATATTATTCCAGATGATGAAGAATGATACAATCATTCTTACTTACTCTCTCAAAGTAGGCGACGTGGATTAATCAGTATTGGGATGTTGCTGTAGCATGACTAGGGAGAGATGTGTGGTTGAGAAGGTAGTGTATGATAAACCACCGCGCAATGATGACTGATTAGATGAAGTAATCAATACCGGAGAAGAACAAGTGATGATCAAGGCTAATTTTGCAGATATTAAGGTCGTTGCTCTGAACAACTTTTTCTGGGAGCTTATTCATGTATGAATAATGTTGTTAAGGAAGCATTTCGTTCATGCCAGATTAACTCGGTGACCTCCAAGTTTTAGTCCAAGTTCCTCTCGTTGGTAATTCTGGCGCTACTGTAAAAAAATGTTCAGTACCGACGTTGGTGAATCCTTTAAGTATTTTGAAACATTCTATTAATCTGCACCTTGGGCGCCTCTAACTTAGGAGAACAAGTCTGATTCTCGCAGTCCCTCCACATATGGTTTGTTACGCAAGAAAGATATCACTTTAGTTGCTCTTCGCTGCTCTGCTTCCATTCTAAGAATATCTTTGCTGAAGTGGGGACCCCAAAAATGCACTGTATATTCGAGGTGTGGTCTAACGAGATTAGATATCTTGGCATATCACATTCTTTGCCTTTGTGCGTAAAACTTCTGTGAATAATTCCAAACATCCCCTCTGCTTTCTTGGCAGCTTCATTGCAATGCTGGGAAAATTCAAAGTTACTGGAGACAGTGACCCGTAGATGTCTCACACTAGTGGTGTCCCTTATCTTATGGCCCATCACTTCATAATAACATTTTTTGTTGAGGTTTCCTACTTGTAACAGCTGACATTTGTTGACGTTAAATGGCATTTGTCATTTACTACACCATTCAGCGATTCTATCTAGATCCTCTTGTAGTCTTCGCCTATCTTCTTCAGTTGATATAGCATTGTGGACCTTCGCGTCATGTGCAATTTGGACATTAGGTTATCTGATGAAAAGTATAGGCCCTCGTACAGATCCCTAGGGGACCCCACGAGTAACGGGTGACCGCAATGATGATTACCCATTCATTGGGACTCAGCTCTCGATCACGTAACCAGGCCTCTATCCAATTTCCCATGAAAGCAGTAATCCCCCAAACCCAGACTTTATGCATCAAATTAACGTGGGGGGGACTTTGTCGAATGCTTTCTGGAAATCCAGAAATATCATATCTATTGCTTTTGTCTTGTTATGGGTAGTGAATAAAGGACGATAAAATTCAAGTTGGTTTGTAAAGTATGAAGTGCACCTTCTAAAATCATGCTGTGTATTATTGGTTAGGCTGTGTTGTTCCAAATAGACTACGATTTTGTCTCTAATAATCGACTTCAGAAGTTTACCTATAATTGATGTGAGGCTAATAGGACGGTAATTACCGGGCAATTCGCGGCTTTCCTTTTTCTATGTAGTAGTGACGTCCGCCAGTCTCCAGTCCTGTGGGGCTGTTCATCCTGGAGCAATTTATTGAAAATATGGTTTACCGGTCTGACAATTTCCTGTTTGACGTTTTTAATCACTTGTGGAGAGAAGCGATCAGCACCTGGATTTCTATTAGTCTTCAGCTTATCTATCTGTCTCAGTGGTTATCTAACTGTGACGGTGAATTCCCACATCACGTGAATGCTTTTTATCAGTCTCATAATTCGTGTCACTGCTTTTTAACGTAATAAGAGAACTGAAGAACGTGTTCAGGGTTAGTTCTGTGCTTTAATCGTCCATAATGGGTTCCCCATCCTCATTTGCTAAGAGAGTTCTATTCCACTTCTTTTATGTTCCTTATTATTGATATATTCATGAAATCTATTAGGATCTCTATTACTATCTTTTTCAATAATCACTTCGTATTCTCTCTCGGCATTTTTGATAAGGGCTTTCACTTGTCCTCTGACTCTCTCGTATTACGTTGCAATATTTAGGTCAATGTCAGATTGTTGAAGTTTACAGAGTTTATTTCTGCGCCGTTTAACTCATGTATTACCTTGGGAGAACCATTCAGGCTTGGTGTTGGCTTTATCGCTTCTGTCGTGCATAGGAATGAATGTGAGTTGATGATGTATAAAATAACGCTTCCAACTCTGGCTTTTAATCCTTTTGGGTATGAACCAACGAGGGTGAGACTCTTAAATGCATCTCACAGCCCCTTAACATCCTCCATTTTAAAGTTAGGGGTAATTGTACTGGTTTTAGGGGGAGTCGATGTTCTCCAGATGCTGTAGTCTGAATTTACATGAGGTTTAGGTAAAACTTCTACATATAGATCAGTTTCTCCTCCTATACCGTCTCCATCCCTTACAAATAATGTGTAGTCTGATAGACTGTACTCGCTCATTAGATCGTTGCTCTTCGTGTTCATGAATGTTTCTGTTAGACCAATTGTACGAACTTGTTCACTGTTTGCCAAACAATGCAATTCAGCTATTTTCTTTTCGGATGTATTTTATATATATATATATATATATATATATATATATATATATATATATATATATATATAGTGCATTAAATTTCTTTGAGTGATGTCTGCAGGAGACTGGTGGTATGATTTAGTGACCGGCTAATCTTAGACCTGGGTGTGAAGAGCCCTCATGACCCACATCACTGTCTTGGGGAGGGGATTTGACCTGACCTCCCTTGTGTGACATGTAATATGACGCTACCTGACCTCAACCGCTCGTTTGATGTGGTCAACACACTCACCCACATCTACCAGGGTCTCAACAAATAAATTTCTCCCCCTGTTCTTGTGAGGCAATTTGATCTTTGACTCGCAAGAGAGAGAGAGAGAGAGAGAGAGAGAGAGAGAGAGAGAGAGAGAGAGAGAGAGAGAGAGAGAGAGGGTGGGGTGTTGTTGTTGTTGTTGATGTGCAGGTTGTGTAGTCTGGACGGGCCTGAAGCGCACAGCTGAGACCCCCAAGACGATGCAGTGCTGCATTTCTTTTCATGAATTCACACAGCGGGTGCGAAACAATATGAAATCTAGATTTATACCTTCTGAGAAACATGGGTGTGTGTGTGTGTGTGTGTGTGTTTGGGGGGATGGGGGATGTCGAGGGTAAGGGCCAGGGTTGTTGCGTTGGGGGAGTGAGTGAGGGGAAGTGGGTAGTGTGCTGGAATGGTGAGAGGGATGACAGGTAGTGAGAAGGAACGTGGTTGGGCGTTGGGGAGAGTAGTGTTACTAGGAGTGGGAGGGGCAGTGAGAGGGTGGAATGCTGGGGAGAGGGCTAGTGTTAAGTGAGGAGAGGAAGGGGGTGAGAGGGGATGTGTTGGGGAGAGGGATAGATTTGGTGGGGAGAGGGGATAGTGAACGAGGACGAGGTGGTGGAGTGTTGGAGGAGGGGTTGGTGTAATCTGCAGCAGTGTTAACACTAGACAGCTGGCCTCCACCCGGGCAGAGCTGCTCCCGGGCGGGGCTGCTCCTCCTGGACAGTCCCTGCCACCTGCTTGCCACCAACCTGGCCTGCCTGCCACCTGCTTGCCATCATCATGGCCTGCATGCTTCCTGCTTGCCATTAGCCAGACCTGGTTGCCTCCTGCTTGCTACCAGCAGTGCCTGCCTGTCTCCTGCTTGCCACCAGCCTTGCCTGCCTGTCTCCTGCTTGCCACCAGCCTTGCCTGCCTGCCTCCTGCTTGCCACCAGCCTTGCCTGCCTGCCTCCTGCTTGCCATCATCCTGGCCTGCCTGCCTCCTGCTTGCGTGACGCCCTCCCCCGCGCCGCCAGCCGCCCTGTCACCTCCCCGTCAGCACCTATGAACCACCGACATCAAGATAAATTTGCAGTCATCTTCGTGTCTCCAAAACGAATTAAAAATAAATTTCAATTTCCCCGCCATTCTAAAACAAGCAATTAAAAATAGGCCTAAACACACAAAAGGTCCCTGCAACACCCAATTAGACGAAAATTAGAGGGAACTGCGGGTCTTTTAGAAGTGTTGTCTGGGTGGCGTTGTGCGCGTGTTGTCTGACGCAACACTTCCCGATATTCTTGGGAGGGATTCCTTCTCATTTTGTCACCCCGGGGAAGCTTCAGCTGGTTATAAATATCGCCCATGAACTTTAATTACCGCTGACTTAGGTCCAGGGGAAACCCCCGGGGGGGAAATATTCTTACAAGAAAATAAGTTTGAGGGAAGGTATCGGTGGTGGGGGAAGGCCAGCCCTTGACACTGACGGTAGGGACAATCACATAAGAGTCAAGTCACCAGAAGCGTGAAATTTTGGAATCTTGGTCGCTATCTGAGCTAATATCTGAAGTCATCAAACTCTCTCGCCTTTCCTCCTTGGCTGCAATTACCTCAACCAATTATAAGACTTCATTGTTGCTGAAAAATATACGGGACAGAGGACCAACCCTGGCGGGAAATTTTCCAAACATTCGTCATTATTCGCTACAGTTGTTGATTTTGTCAACTTGCAAGAGAGACAGGAGGAAGGTATCGCTGGTGTCCAACACTTACTGCTGGACTATTTGACGAGGGACCTGGCACAGAGCGGGGATCGAACGGCCGTTACAATGTAGTACTGAACGATGTAATGTGAAAACGGTGACAAAATCCCCTCACACGATCGTCAACACACTTGACTGCAAAAGTATTCAGAAAACTAATAAGCAAAATATATCTCCCTTCGATCAAGGAGGCCATTATGAAGGCTCGCCTGATGACTTGCCAGAGAGAATGGGAAAACTCACTTCCATTCACAATGTTTCTTTTTTATTCCTCCAACTTTCGCTTAACTCAAAGACTCTCTCATTGAACTCCGGCTACCATTGAAGACGACTATTATCTACCGTTCACCTCACGAGTCTACCCTTCATATCATAGTGGTATATACACGAGTCTACCCCTCATATCATCATAGTGGTATATACACGAGTCTACCCTTCATATCATAGTGGTATATATACGAGTCTACCCTTCATATCACCATAGTGGTATATGCACGAGTCTACCCTTCATATCATAGTGGTATATACACGAGTCTACCCTTCATATCACCATAGTGGTATATGCACGAGTCTACCCTTCATATCATAGTGGTATATACACGAGTCTACCCTTCATATCATAGTGGTATATGCACGAGTCTACCCTTCATATCATAGTGGTATATACACGAGTCTACCCTTCATATCATCATAGTGGTATATACACGAGTCTACCCTTCATATCATAGTGGTATATACACGAGTCTACCCTTCATATCATAGTGGTATATACACGAGTCTACCCTTCATATTATAGTGGTATATACACGAGTCTACCCTTCACATCATAGTGGTATATACACGAGTCTACCCTTCATATCATAGTGGTATATACACGAGTCTACCCTTCATATCACCATAGTGGTATATACACGAGTCTACCCTTCATATCATAGTGGTATATACACGAGTCTACCCTTCATATCATAGTGGTATATACACGAGTGTACCCTTCATATCACCATAGTGGTATATACACGAGTCTACCCTTCATATCACAGTGGTATATACACGAGTCTATCCTTCATATCATAATGGTATATACACGAGTCTACCGTTCATCTCACCTCAGCAGTATGAACACTGGTCTACCGTTCATCTCACCTCAGCAGTATATACACTGGTCTATCGTTCATCCCAGTTCAGCAGTATATACACTGGTCTACCGTTCATCTCACCTCAGCAGTATATACACTGGTCTATCGTTCATCCCAGCTCAGCAGTATATACACTGGTCTACCGTTCATCTCACCTCAGCAGTATATACACTGGTCTACCGTTCATCTCACCTCAGCAGTATATACACTGGTCTATCGTTCATCTCACCTCAGCAGTATATACACTGGTCTATCGTTCATCCCAGCTCAGCAGTATATACAGGAGGAATTAAAAAGTTACAGAGATAAATGGGAAATTAAGGAAGGAAATTGCTTTCCAATGGGCTGGGAGGCGGGAACAAGGGGACGACAATGGATGTAAGGGACCTGTCACCTGACTATAACAACTGCTTGTTTCTACAGCTTTAATTACCTGCTGATTACCTGCTGCAGCTCATTATCTCTACAGCGCACCACTGGAAAGATGCTGTGCGTGTCCTGAAGCTGTGTGGCCTGATGCTGTCCCTGTCTGGATGATGATTTGGGTTTCGTGATGATGTATGTGTGTCCTGATGCTGTGTGTGTCCTGATGCTGTGTGTTTCCTGATGCTGTGTGTGTCTTGATGCTGTGTGTGTCCTGATGCTGTGTATGCCCTAATGCTGTGTGTGTCTTGATGCTGTGTATGCCGTAATGCTGTGTGTGTCCTGATCCTGTGTGTGTCCTGGTGCTGTGCGTGACCTGATGCTGTGTATGTCCTGATACTGTTTGTGTCCTGATGCTGTGTGTGTCCTGGTGCTGTGTGTGACGTGATGCTGTGTGTGACCTAATGCTGTGTGTGTCCTGATGCTGTGTGTGCCCTGGTGCTGTGCGTGACCTGATGCTGTGTATGTCCTAATGATGTGTGTGTCCTGATGCTGTGTGTGTCCTGATGCTGTGTGTGTCCTGGTGCTGTGTTTGACCTGATGCTGTGTGTGACCTGATGCTGTGTGTGTCCTGATGCTGTGTGTGTTCTGGTGCTGTGCGTGACCTGGTGCTGTGTGTGACCTGATGCTGTGTGTGACCTGATGCTGTGTGTGTCCTGATGCTGTGTGTGTCCTGATGCTCTGCGTGTCTTAATGCTGTTTGTGACCTGATGCTGTGTGTGACCTAATGCTGTGTGTGTCCTGATGCTGTGTGTGTTCTGGTGCTGTATGAGTCCTCATGCGTGTGTTCCGATGCTATGCTTGAAAGAATGTTGCATGTCTTGATGCTCTGCGTGTCCTAATGTTGTGTCCTGATAATATGTGTCCTGATGCGTGTGTCCTGATGCTCTCTGTGTCTTGATACTGTGCATGTCTTGATGCTGTACGTGTTCTGACACTGTGTGTGTGTCCTAATGTTGTGTGTCTTGATGCTGTATGTGTCTTGATGATGTGTGTGTCTTGATGCTGATTGTTTCTTGATGCTGTGCGTCCTGATGCTGTGCGTGTCCTGATACTGCGTGTGTCTTGATGCTGTGTGTGTACTGATGCTGTGTGTGTCCTAATGCTGTGTGTGTCTTGATGCTGTGTGTGTCTTGATGCTGTGTGTGTCTTGATGCTGTGTGTCCTGATGTGTGTGTCCTGATGCAGTATGTGTCTTGATGCTGTGTGTGTCCTGATGCTGTGTGTGTCCTGATGCTGTGTATGTCTTGATGCTGTGTGTGTCCTGATACTGCGTGTGTCTTGATGCTTTGTGTCCTGATAGCTGTGTGTGTCTGATACTGTGTGTGTCTGATGCTGTTGTGTCCTGAATACTGTGTGTGTCTTGGTGCTGTGTGTGTCCTGATGCTGTGCGTGTCCTAATGCTGTGTGTTTGTGTGTGTGTCTTGATGCTATATGTGTCCTGATGCTGTGTGTGTCTGATACTGTGTGTGTACTGATGCTGTAGTGTGTTCCTGATGCTGTGTGTGTCTTGATGCTGTGGTGTCTTGATGCTTATGTGTCTGATGCCGTGTGTGTCTGATGCTGTGTGTGTCTTGAATGTGTGTGTGTCTTGATGCTGTGTGTGTCTGATGCCGTGTGTGTCTGATGCTGTGTGTGTCTTGATGCTGTGTGTGTCCTGATGCCGTGTGTGTCTGATGCTATATGTGTCTGATGCGTGTGTGTGCTTGTTCTGTGTTGTGTCTTGATGCTGTGTGTGTCTTGATGCTGTGTGTGTCTTGATGCGTGTGTGTCTGATTGTGTGTGTCTTGATGCTGTGTGTGTCTTGATGCTATATGTGCCCTGATGCCGTGTGTGTCTTGATGCTGTGCGTGTCTTGATGCTGTGTGTGTCTTGATGCTGTGCGTGTCTTGATGCTATATGTGTCCTGATGCCGTGTGTGTCTTGATGCTGTGTGTGTCTTGATGCTGTGTGTGTCTTGATGCTATATGTGTCCTGATGCCGTGTGTGTCTTGATGCTGTGCGTGTCTTGATGCTGTGTGTGTCTTGATGCTGTGCGTGTCTTGATGCTATATGTGTCCTGATGCCGTGTGTGTCTTGATGCTGTGTGTGTCTTGATGCTGTGTGTGTCTTGATGCTATATGTGTCCTGATGCCGTGTGTGTCTTGATGCTGTGCGTGTCTTGATGCTGTGTGTGTCTTGATGCTGTGCGTGTCTTGATGCTGTGTGTGTCTTGATGCTGTACGTGTCTTGATTCTGTGTGTGTCTTGATGCTGTGTGTGTCCTGATGCTGTGTGTGTCTTGATGCTGTGTGTGTGTGTCTTGATGCTATATGTGTCCTGATGCTGTGTGTGTCCTGATACTGTGTGTGTACTGATGCTGTATGTGTCCTGATACTGTGTGTGTCTTGATGCTATATATGTGTCCTGATGTGTGTGTCCTGATGCTGTGTGTATCTTGATGCTGTGTGTGTCCTGATGCTGTGTGTGTCTTGGTGCTGTGTGTGTCCTGATGCTGTGTGTGTCTTGATGTTGTGTGTACCTTGATGCTGTGTGTGTCCTGATGGTGTATGTGGTTTGTTGCTGTGTGTGTCCTGATGGTGTGTGTGTCCTGATGCTGTGTGTGGTTTGATGCTGTGTGTGTCCTAATGCTGTGTATGTCCTGATGCTGTGTGTGTCTTGATGCTGTGTGTGTCCTGATGCTGTATGTGTCCTGATGCTGTGTGTGGTTTGATGCTGTGTGTGTCCTGATGCTGTGTGTGTTTTGATGCTGTGTGTGTCTTGATGCTGTGTGTGTCTTGATGCTGTGTGTGTCCTGATGCTGTGTGTGTCTTGGTGCTGTGTGTGTCCTGATGCTGTGTGTGGTTTGATGCTGTGTGTGTCCTGATGCTGTGTGTGTCCTGATGCTGTGTGTGTCCTGATGCAGTGTGTATCTTGATGCTGTGTGTGTCCTGATGCGTGTGTGTCTTGATGCTGTGTGTGTAGTGAAGTCGTGTTTGTCTTGATGCTGTGTGTGTCCTGATGCTGTGTGCCTTAATGCTATGTGTGTTCTGATGCTGTGTGTCTCGATGTTGTGTGTTTCCTGATGCGTGTGTGTCTTGATGCTGTGTGTGTCTTGATTCTGTGTTTGACCTGATGCTGTGTGTGTCCTGATACTGTGTGTGTCCTGATGCTGTGTGTGTTGTGTCTTGATGCTATATGTGTCCTGATGCTGTGTAGGTCCTGATGTGTGTGTCCTGATGCTGTGTGTATCTTGATGCTGTGTGTGTCCTAATGCTGTGTATGTCCTGATGCTGCGTGTGTGTCTTGATGCTTTGTGTGTCCTGATGCTGTGTGTCGTTATACAACAGAATTCATACAGCAACAGACCGTTGGGTTCCTTCGATTCTTCTTGTGACAGTGGAAGAGATAGGAAAACATTAGATCATTGTGGCGAGAATGGCTATACGTACTTATCAATAATGGAAAAAAACATGACAAAAAGTTTTCATGTAGTTAAGGAGGCGCAAATAATGTTAGTCGTGGATCTGAAGCGAAATATTTATCAAGTCTATTCTTCAACGTATGTGTGGTACTACTTTCAGCCACTCAAATTGGTAACCCATTCCGTGTGGTAACTGAATCCTGTTGAAGAAAGAGTATTTCGCCTCACTCGAGGTAAAACGTTTGCAAACGAGTTTGTTATTACTACTGCGAGTGAAATCAGATGAATCTGTCCCTATGTATAAGTCGTTAGATGAAGATTATCAAAGCCTTTGATGATTTTGAATGTCTGTATCAGATCCCCCTTTATCCTTCTCTTTCATAAACTAAATAGAGTTAAGCCGTTTGGTTGGCTGTCAGAGCATTTGTTTCTCAGGCTGGGAATTATCTTGGTAGCTCGTCTCTGTACTATTTCCATTCTGTGTTTTCCGTCAAGGAAGGTGACCAGAACTGAACAGAATAATCAAGATGGGGACCCACGAGAATAATGATAATTTCCCTGGACTTTTTTAAATTCGACAACCCTAATTATAAACACGAGCATCTTGTTCACCTTCTAAACTATTTAAGTGACTGTTTACTTGGCTTTGGATCATCAGAGATTGTTACACTTCAGTATTTTTCCTCATTTACCTTTTGCAGTTCAACAGAATTCACACTATACCTTGCCATTTCATTTTTACTATCGATATGTAAAACTTTGCATTACTGATTTCAAAAACCATTTGCCACATATGAGCCCTGTTCATCAATTTTGTCTAAGTTCGTTTGAAGCTCCAGACGTTCGTTTTCTGTTGTAGATAAATTTCCCTAACTTAAGTAGCATCGTCTGCGAATTTCGATATCTTACAATGCAACCCATCATTGGTATCAGTAAAATATAAAAAAAAAAAAACCGATCCTAAGACTGATCCCTGTGGTGCACCACTTGTTACGTTTAACCAGTCTGAATGTTGACCATTCATCACACATCTTTGTTTACGGTCAGTTCACCTACTTCCTAACCACCTAAGTACAACCCCATCTAAACCATATGACTTAAGTTACCAACCTTTGATGTGGAACTTTATTGAACGCCTATTGGTATTCTGAATAGATAATGTCATCTGCTTTACTCTCATCATACGTATTGATTGTTATCATAAAAGATCAGGCAGATCTATAAGACCAGAATGATTTCGTTGAAAACCATGCTAAGAATCATCTATGAAGTGTTGGTCATCTACGTGCCGCCTTACGCTGAGCTGATTGGACTATGATTTTCGAGCAGTGGCCTATTTATCTATTTTTTAAGAATGGTCGTTACATTAGCAAGCTTCCATTTCTCTGATGCTCTCCCCGTATCAAGCGACTCATTGAGAAGAGCAGTTAAGGGTTTAACTATCTCATTTTTCGCCTCTTTCATTGTCATTAGATAAAACTTATCTGGATCTAGTGTTTTATCAATTTTCATTTTGTGCTGATACTGTATGTTTAGCCCTTATATCCACACGTGCCATAGCGTCTTTCTCTCTTAGCACTGCCACTGGATTCAGGACATGGGCAGTATCTTCAATTGTAAATGCAAACAGGAAAAAAATAATCTAAAATCTTTGCCTTGTCTTCGTTGTCGTGAACCAAATCACCATTTCCAGTTATTGGTTGAGCAGTTGACTGGGTAATGACTTTCTGGTTTCTAACATACCCATAAGACTCCTTCTGGTTTCTTTTGCTCTTTTCAACAATATAAACTTCATACTGACGTTCACTTTGACATATAAGTCTCATAGTATCTATATGCAGACTTGCATAATTTGTACTATCAACTTGGTTATTGGTCTCATTGAGCTTCTTATGTGCTACTCTCAAGACAATAGACACTCTGTCATCGTTCCATCATGTTGGGTTACCATTGGAAAAGAACATTACTACGCGATGGCACAAAGGATCCCTCCACTGCTTAGAAAGTTTTACTAAAACTCACCCCAAGCTAAAACCATGTCGCTTTCATTCATAATGCCATCCCAAGTTTGCTTGTCAAGAGCAAGATTTGCAAGTCTAAGATTTGATATTTCTACGCCACTCTCATGTTGATGAGCATTACAGGCAATGTTGAAAATAACTCAAAAGTAAATCGCCGATGATCACTTGCACTAAACTTTTCTACGCCTTCAATTTTGTGAGGAAGATCCCCATTTGTAGGTAGCTTTACCAAATAATTGTATTAGGCTACTATCAAGCAGATATAGGTGACGCCCACGCCCCAGGCTACTGGAGAGGGATTTTCCCCACTCAGGTAATTTCACACTGTAACAAATTATTACTTCTTTATTATTCCTGGGTAATAAGAGTCATTTTCTAATTAATTATGTCTAAAGGGTATTCAAAATGGCTCTTATTAATCTTGAAACTTTGCTTCTGTGATCAGGACAATGATATTTTGATTTACCTATTTCTCAGAGCATTCCAGATAGATTCATTGCTGAGCAGCTGACATAGAACTTTCTAGAATTTTCCAGTGATATAAATAGTAGTATAAACATAAGAGCTTTAAGTCAACCAGTTCAGTTTAGATCTGGCTACCTAAGTGGATGCATATACATACATGTTTCTGAGATGGCATCTAGAGGCTGCAGGCATCCAGCAGACGCATTTTGCTACGTTTGCCGCCAATTTATCAAAACAAGAGGGAAAAAGTCCTGCGTGGCAGCATGAGCTGAGATGTGCGAGGCTTACAAGGCATATTTCAGCATGACTGTCCCCAGGGGATCAAGACAAATTCTGGGCACATCATTTCACCTGCGAACACCGCGGAAAAAATAGAAAAAAACTCTAGAAGGTAAGATCAACTATTGTTGCTTATTTGGATAGCGGAGTTTTGTCATAGATTTTTTTTTTTTTAGATTTTTTTTGAATTTAGAAAAGATTTAATTTCATTTTTCTTAAATTTTCAATTATAATAAAAAACAAATGTCATATAAGGAATATATTGAAAGAATCTCGTACACATTCGTCATGGGTGAAATAGATTTATAAACAAATATCTATTTTTCATCACCATTTCATGTTGTTCTTTTTGCACAGGATGGTAGAGAGGGGACAAGAGAACCATGAAGTTCGCTATCCCAAGAATCTGTCAGAACCCACAGGCCACTCAACCAGTTACTACTTCTGCATGATGGACCTTTCCATACCACGGTCTGGCAAGACTGCACCTACTGTCATGTATCCGGAACCTTCATCATCCACTGACCCGGTGCCACACGGCCCTGAGCTCCCGTACCCACTCCGGAGAGAGAGAGAGAGAGAGAGAGAGAGAGAGAGAGAGAGAGAGAGAGAGAGAGAGAGAGAGAGAGAGAGAGAGAGAGAGAGAGAGAGAGAGAGCAGCCGTCGTCAGAGCAGACCAGCAAGTCAGAGGGGGAGGAAGACGTTGTAGATCCAGATTGCAATTTCAGAGTTGCATCTGAGGAGAGAAACCCATACGACCCCCATTAAAAAAGACCTTAATGACTAGATCAGAGATCTTGGTCTCACAAAGTCCATTGCTGAGCTTTTGGCGTCTAGTCTCAAGTAGTGGAACTTGGTGGATGAAAGTTTGCAAATTGCATATCAAAGGAAGTGTCACCTAGGTTTTTCCAGCTTCTTCACCTGTCAAGATGGGCCCTACTTTTGCCACAATGTAACCAGTCTGTTCGAGGCAATCGGAATCGACTGTAACTCGAACGAGTAGCGCTTGTTTATTGACAAGCTCATCCAGGAACCTCTGAGCCAAGCTGCTCCATAACGGGGACAAGTACACGTCTCTTCCCCTGGCTCACTCGGTGCACCTCAAAGAAGAATACAACAGTGTCAAGACCTTGCTGGAAGACGCCTTGAAGTATGATGAGTACAGCTGGGAGGTCATCGGAGACTTCAAAATGGTGGCATTCATGATGGGTCTCTAAGGCGGCTTTACCAGGTGTTCCTCCTATCCTTGCCTTTCAAAAGGACAGTTGGGACACCGCGGCGCACTACCACACGCGGGACTGGCCACAACGGACCGAATTCTCTCTGCGGAGATGAACAACGTCAAGTGGGAGCTATGGGTGGACCCCCGGAAGGTGTTGATGCCACTACTGTATATGAAATTAGGCATTATGAAACAATTTGTCACAGCTCTGGATAAGGAGTCTGCAGCCTTCAAGACTTCTTCCCTAAGCTGAGGGAAAGGTCAAGAGTGGTGTCTTCGTCGGACCAGAGATAAAGATCCTGGAGTGCAAGAAGCTCGCCAGGAAGGAGAAAGCAGCTTGGTACAGCTTTGTTGCGCTGGGTTCGGGGCATCCTGGGCAATCACAAGACCGAAAACTATGTTGGAGTTGGTTGAGACCATGATGAACTACGGCAAAATGGGTTGCAGGATGTCCCTTAGAGTCCATATCGTTGATGATCATCTTGATAAATTCAAGGAGAACATGGGAGCGTATCCAGAGGAGCAAGGCGAGCGCTTCCAGCAGGATATAGTACTAGACTTTGAACGCCGCTACCAAGGAACTTATAACTTACTTATAACTTATAATTTATAACTTACACCACTACCACCATCACCACATTATCTCCCTCCTGATTATGGTTGATTGGTTGGTTATTTGGGCTTGTAGACTCATCAACCGCCAAGGTATGATGAGATATTACATTTAAGGTCTGATGCCTGAAAGTATAATCGTAAATCTCCAAAAACTATTCACTTCTAAATCTTTTGTGATCACTTTTGTAGCGGTTAGCGTTCCTGACCTTGACGCATTCACGGGCCGCCCAAGGTTGAGCGAATAGGCTCGAATCCTGGTTGCGGCAGTCGATCCACTGTCAACCCAGCTGTTATATTGGAATGATGTGGTATACCGGGGTCGACGTGCTGTCAATGGATTGAAGCAGGGCATGTGAAGTGTTTGAGGTATACCATGGAAAGCTTAGTGGGGCCTGGATGTGGAAAGGGAGCTGTGGTTTCTGGGCACAACCCTATCTATAGCCCACGCCTCGCAACCATATAACATTGTTGGAACCACTATTCCTTTAAACATACCCATTTTTGTTCTCCGAGATAACGTTCTGGCATTTCGCACATTCTTCAACGCTCCCAGAACTTCGCCCCCTTCCCCACCCTGCGACTCACTTCCGCTTCCATGGTTTAATCCGCTGCTAAACCTACTCCCAGATATCTAAAGCACTTCACATCCTCCAGCTTTTCTCCATTCAAACTTACCTCCCAATTGACTTGTTCCTCAACCCTACTGAACCTGATAACCTTGCTCTTATTTACATTTACTCTCAGCTTTCTTCCTTCACACACTTTACCAAACTCAGTCACCAACTTCTGCAGTTTCTCACCCGAATCAGCCATCAGCGCTGTATCATCAGCGAACAACAACTGACACTTCCCAAGCTCTCTCATCAACAACATACTGCATACTTGCCCCACTCGCCAAAACTCTTGCCTTCACCTCCTTAACAACCCCATCTATAAACAAACTAAACAACCATGAAGACATCACGCACCCCTGCCGCAAACCAACATTCACTGGGGACCAGTCACTTTCCTCTCTTGCTACACGTACACATGCCTTACATCCTCGATACAAACTTTTCACTGCTTATAGCAAATTACGTCCCACACCATACACCCTTAATACCTTCCACAGAGCATGTCTATCAACTTCATCGTATGCCCTTTCCAGATTCATTAATGCAATATACAGATCCATATCAATATATTCTAATTTTACTTGGGCTTCCGAGCTGAATGACCTAAAAACAGTGACGGGGATAATTCTCCCTCTAAGAAGTGGGTCTGAAGTCTGCCCTTGATGCAGTGGCTGGACGGGAACATACTAAGGCCTGGTGTAGGCCATACCTGCCTTAACGTGATCCTCACACAGACCTTACGTGGCTCCTGTCATTACTAATGGGTCCCACTTTCCTTCTTTCTTGTCATGGGAGCCGCCGTGGCACCGGTAATTACCTACCCCAGTCATGGCCGTCACGGATTCGGTCCATTGATAATGACACCAGCTATTTCACTTCGCCTCGCCGATGATAGCGGCACTACTTGATATCCTCATTACTCCCCAGGATCAACGGTGGAGACGCCATCAGCTATGTGTTCTACCTTAATGATAAACTCCTCTTCGCAGGAGAGGGATGAGTTCATAGACCTGTGGCAGCATACGTGCCTGCTGCCTGATATGACTGAGGAAAGCGACCTACACCTGAACAATTTAGGTGCTGCTTGTTTTGGTAGACTACTCACTGAGTCTGCTCGGGAGTTTGGTTGGTCAAAAGAACAGCCCGTGTGGAGCTGCCCGCCTACGTCTGTAAGTTCTCGCCAAAATTCCTCGTCATGTATTACATAGAATGTATTATGCAAAATGTTCGCAGTATACGAAACAGATTTTCAGACTTAGAGACAAGTACATTAGAGGAAAGTTATGATATAATTGGTATCTCTGATGAATCTTGGTTATATGTTAAAATGGAGGTTCCCTTGCTGAATATGCTAATCCAGGGTACGCTTCATTTAACAGTGACATAAGGAGCAAAGTTAGCAGTGGAGTCTTCCTATTCATTAAGATTATCAATTATCTATTCATTATACTTGATCGCCGTTTCCGGCGTCAGTACAGTACCGACAGGAAACATATACATACATATTGATATACATACACAGACATGTACATATATACACATGTACATATTCATACTTGCTTGCCTTCATCCATTTCTGGCGCTACCTCTCCCCACAGGAAACAGCATCGCTACCCACTGCTTCAGCGAGGTAGCGCCAAAAAAACAGACAAAAAAGGCCACATTCATTCACAATCATTCTCTAGCTGTCATATGTAATGCATCGAAACCATAGCTCCCTAACCACGTCCCGGCCACACAGACCTTTCTATGATTTATCCCAGACGATTCACACGCACTGGTTCGGTCCATTGATAACACGTCGACCCCGGTATACCACGTCGTTCCAATTCACTCTATTCCTTGCATGCCTCTCACCCTCCTGCATGTTCAGGCACCGATCGGTCAAAATCTTTTTCACTCTAACCTTCCACCTTCAATTTGGTCTCCCGCTTCTCTTTGTTCCCTCCTCCTCTGACACACATATCCTCTTCGTCAACCTTTCCTCACTCATTCTCTCCATATGTACAAACCATTTCAACACACCCTCTTCTGCTCTCCCAATCACACTCTTTTAATTTCCACACATGTCTCTTACCCTTTCATTATTTACTCGATCAAACCACCTCACACCACATACTGTCCTCAAACATTCCATTTCACGTCCACCCTTCTCCGCACTACCCTATCTATAGCCTATGCCTCGCAGCCATATAACATTATTGGAACCACTTTTTCTTCAAACATACCCATTTCGCTCTACGAGATAACGTTCTCTCCTCTTAATGAATAATCCTACACTGTAACGTGTAGCTATTGACATCATCCACTGCTATATTGACAAAATTGAAGATAAACTTCGTAGGTGAATACCAGTAGTATTGTCTCAGAGAACACAGCGCAGAGACTAAAGGAACACAGAATACCTTATGACCAGTTGACGAGAATGTGTAATGAATGCGACTCGATCATAATTATGGGAATCTTTACATACTAGTATCTCCTGTAGCTCAGGGCGCAGACTCTGCTGAGACTTGTTGATGCCATGATACAGTAGAGAAACCTACACTCCTGGTGAACGTATTGACTTACCTCTGGCTACACATGAGGACCTCGTCGGCAATGTCGTTGTTGCAGAAAAGTTTGGTACAAGGATGACAAGCGACTTTTGAGGGAGCTTTCTAAGACGGGTGTGAAATATCCTATCAAACTTCCCAGCGATCTTGACTGGATAAGCTAAGATGACAATGTCAGTGAAAACGATATGGAAGGAGCTTGGAAAAGGTTCAGTGAGATATACAAAGCAGAAAAAATGGACACATGTGTCAGTGTTAAGCAAAGTGGTATTTGCCAGAGTTAGACTACAATAGTGGGACAACTAATCAAGATCTTCCAGTTGTCGATGGAAACAACCCACAGCAGACTTGAAGTGAGCAATAGCTAATGTGATCAAGTGAATTACGATAACATGCGTCGGAAAACAAAATCTAACATGTCTATGTAGATGTCAATATGAAGCGTGTATTGCTCAAAATAATAGAAGCTCTAAAGACTCATCATTATGTTAGCAGGAAGAGAGCCATTCCTCTGTGAGCTGGTCCACTACTTACGGAACACAGCGACACTGTTCAAGCCGGCGAAGTCATATGGTGAAGATCATAAAAGAATTTTCATCCATACGTCCCAGTGACGACACGTCTCGTGTACCAAATCCAGTCTCATTACTCGTGTACTAGATCCAGTCTAACTACGAGTGAAGAATATTTTGCAGGATTCTGATATACATAATCAGGTCATCCTATTAGGATTGAATAGAACAACAATAGATAAAACGACAGAGTCTGATAAGTTTATGACATGTCCTGATAAGTTTATTACAGGATTTGATAAGTTTATTACATGTCCTAATAAGTTTTCGAACACTATGAAAAAAGCTAAATAAGAGATCATGAAGTTACTTACCAGCGGAAAAGTTTCACAGGGTTGGGAGTCTGCCAGTGTATCGCAGTCATAAAAAGGTGTTAAATTGCTCATTGGGAACCGTCGCTTAATTAGGTTGACGTCAATGGCTGGCAGACTTACGGAAGATATCATTCAAGAGAAGATTGTAAATGGTTCGACGATCATAAATTAAACCAAGATTAGCTGCAGGCTTTCGTCCAAATCATTCATATGTAACAAATTTGCCTGATTCCTTTTATGATATAACCAACATGAGCGATGAGAGTAAAGCAACTGCTATCACTTCTACAGGTGTTCCAGAACGAAGTCGATAAAGTCCCTCATCAAAAATAACTAACAAAAGTTAAGTTATACGGTGTACATGATGGGGTTGGTCTGAGGAGACGTAAGGAAAAAGATAAAAAAAAAAGAACGTGTTGAACAGTCAAACCTCAGAAGTGCTGCAAGTAACATTTGCCTACGACAGAGATCAGTCTTGGGACTAATTCTCTTCCTGACATACATTAATGCACTCAGTCTGGGCAGCGTTGTTAGGTATACAAATTCGCAGACGACAGAAACTGAGCGTCTGCAGCAGCAAGCTGACTTTAGACAATCTGATGCGCAGGACTCCCGACTGCCAAAGGAACTATGATGAAAATAGACATAAGGTGTAATAACTTCTGATGACCAAAAACCAAGTAAACAGTTCGAGGAAGCAGTAGAACAGGCGAACAACAAGAGCAACAACAACAGCAAGAAAATTCTATATTCATGGGTGAAGCCAAAGAAACTGATCCTCACTCTTTACAGGAGGCGAGAGCGTCCGCACCGTGAGTTACTGTGTTCAGTTTTGGTCATCCTCCTTGACTGAAGACATAGATACAGCGGCGAGCTAACACGTTGATTTCAGAACTGGGAAATAAATCCCATGAAGACCTTTTGTATCGCTGAAATTATTCATCTCGTAAAAGAGAATGTCAAGAGGTAGTTTACTGCACGTATTAAGAATGTCAAAGGCTTCGACAAGCTAAAGCTAAGCATTACTTTAGGTTAGATCAATCTGATGTCATTCGCAGTAATGATACAGACTCGAGGGCGAACGTTTTACCTCGAGTGAGACTTAAGTACTTTTTCTTCAGCGGGATTGTTGACACATTGGATGGTATGCCAATCAATAGAACGATCAAAAGTAAAGCAATGGATACTTTTGAAAATACACTTGGCAAATATTTCGCTTCAAGTCTACAAATGACATTGTTTGCGCCTCTTTAGTTACCTCTCCTTGTGTCGTCTGTGTTCTTTTTAACTCATACAACACAATACTGTGTTTCTGATCTCATCTGCCATCACAAACAACATCAAAAGAACCAAGTGGTTCACTCTTGTATGTTCTCGTTTGTATGTCTTTTGTATGCTTATTTGACATGACTGCTACCATGAGTAATGGTACCACTGACCTTTACCTGCCAGCTACCATTAGTAATGCTGCCACTTACCACATCTGGCTGCTATCATTAGCAGTAGTACCACTTACCACAAGAGGCTTCTTCTCTTTACCAAATCCTCAGTAAACACACACCAAAAGGGAATTGATAACAATGACAGTATCATCTATTATGAATCTTCAGTGCAACACCTGCATCCCTCATTTACCGGTGCAGAGCCTCGCCCTGTGATATCAAATCTTCGATTTTTTCTTTTTTTTTTATCAGGTGACACGTGTGCACCTTTGCTGGAGACCAATAGACGTAAATTCAAATGTTCCCAGCTTTCTCTTGTCTCGTCTGTTCTTAAAGGTATTGACAGTTCTTGGTACATACTCTGAAAGCAAAAGTGATAACTATGACATGCAGATAAATATGGCATGAGCAAAACCTCGAGCATGAGAGACTGATGGTTGGTTGTGGTACAGGAGGAGGAACACACGACGGGTGAGGACTTCGGGAGGAGAAGGTGACTCCTAAACGACGCGACTGTACTGGGAATACAAACATCAACCAGCACATGTGTTGTTTCTTTATCCAGGACGGACCAGTGGAACATAACACTGTTGTCGCCACAAAGGCCGGACGGGAGATCATTGGATAGCGGAGGACAGACTACTGGGTAACATCACAACCAGTGGTGGTGGTGGTGGGGACAGAGACCACTGGGTAACACCACAGCCATTGGTAGTGGTGGAGACAGAAGCCCTGGGGAACATCATAACCATTGGTGGTGAGGAGGACAGAACCAGCAGGTAACATCACCACCAGTGGTGGGGGTGAGGACAGAGACCACCCGGTAACATCACGACCAGTGATGGGGGTGAGGACAGAGACCACCCGGTAACATCACAACCAGTGGTGGTAGAGGTGAGGGGGCCTGGCGTCGTCCAGGCAGCGAGGGATGCTGCAGGAAGGAGGGGCTGCAGGGCTGGTGAGCGACAGACGATGAGAAACATAAACATACAACAAATTAGGAATGAGTTGGGCAGCGAGCGAATTATTTCTTTTGTATGATCTCATTAGTGAAGACTCCGGCAGCCAATTTGTAACATAACTCTTTTGCTTCTAATCAAGGTTTGTAATTAGCAATATTCTTAGCCCTGATTACATATGGAGATCACTAATTATGCTCCAGACATAATTGAAAGTTGGCGGCGAAGACAGTGCTATAGGCTGATCTCTGGGTGGAGGAGGAGAAGGAGGAGGAGGAGAAGGAGGAGGAGTAGAGGGAGGAGGAGTAGAGGGAGGAGGAGTAGAGGGAGGAGTAGAGGGAAGAGGAGTAGCATGAGAAGTAGAGGGAGGGGGAGAAGGAGGAAGAGTGGAGGGAGGAGGAGGAGCAGAAGGAGGAGTTGGTGGAGGATGAGAGGAAGGATGACTGAAGCCATTGCCAGGGATGGGCAGGTATTCCTGTTCAGTTCAGAAATGAGACAAGTAATAAGAAACACATCACGAACCTATGATGATGATGATAGGCCAAGATGTGTCAGACAATGATATAGATGGTAGAGATATCGTCCCTACATGACTACACCAGCTATAGAGTGATCGTCCCTACATGACTACCGCTGTAGAGAGATCGTCCCTACATCACAGCTACAGAGGGACGATCATGTAGGTATCGATGATCTCTCCATAGCATTATTATCCATATTACTCCCGCCTGACCACACTCGCGGGTGGACGTGTCTTAGCGTTCCTCCCGCACCTCGCTCTCCTCTCATGTGTTTGAGGGATTTTCTCCTCAAGGAAGAAGATAAGTTCATCTCATGTTTATTTCGTCAGCTGTTTGATGGGACAGTTTAGAACTGTGGAAAAACACGTAAATTAGATGATGGGATGAATTTCTGGGAAGGCGAGGTAGGCTCTGTTGCGGCAAAATCTACTGGAATAGAGCAGTGGGAATCCTTAGTTTCAAGTAGGGTAAATAATCTTGATAGCAGGGTTATGACCGTGGAGACTTGTAGGATTTCAGAATCTCAGGCCCGAGAGACTCTGACTCAAAATAGCTTTAGCGCCCTACAGGATGAATGACAGTATGAATTTAGTATCCATCTGTCTTAGGACTCCCTTGTTAGGAATCAGAACAAGGAGTTCTGCATAAAAGAGAAAAGGGAGGAAAATGTTGTGTTTTATTGGTTGTAAACTGGAGGATATTCTGGAAATGCTTGTTGATGGAATCTCAAACACTTGGGAAGGGACGACATTTATAGTGCAACAAGGCTACTGACATTGTAGCTAGTGGCAGCCTGGAAGAAATTTGAGCAGGATTTTGGGGTCTCCTGTTTGATTTTGAAGAGAGCCGTAGGAAATCTTTTGGATCGGGATTGCTTTTTTTAGCTTTGAAAGAAACTCCTGTATCCTCAGTAGAATGCTGGGAGTTAACAGCAGAGCTGAGGCTTTCTGTAGGGAGGAGGATAGAGTCTTTTAACATTGATTTATGTGACCATCTTACTTATGATAGAAGCTTGTATGCTAGGGACGGTCTCTATTCAAATGGAATAGGGATAGCCCACCTTAGCAGAGTGTTAGACGCGATAATAAGTCTCTTTTTTCGATAAGCATAGGTTCGTTAGTTAGAAGAGGGGAATACGAAGAGAGGGATTCAGGTTAAGGAACGTGGCTGGCATGTAGAGGCGGGGTCTAGGTGGGACCAGGAGTATAAGGATCACGTCTGGCAGGTTCGGAAAGTGGGGAGAATCCCTTACCAGTAACTAGCATAGGGCGTGGGGCCTAACTAGATTAGCTTGAGAGTGTCCTATGAAAAGTAATTGAGAGATCTACTCGCGGTGAGAACATATTAGTTTTAGTTCTAGCTACAAATGAGGATCTAATTCATAATGTTGGAGTGGGAGAAGAGTTTGGTACAAGCAATCACCAGCAAATTACTTTCGAGTTAGATTTAACATAGCCTAGGGTGCTGGTCAATATGGAAATAGTGAAAAACTGTCAGAATTTAGACGTAAAAATTTCAGTGGTCTTCGCTCTGCTCTCGACAAGCAAGCCTGGGATGATGTCGTTAATGAAAACGATATGGACGTAACTTGGAAAAGATTCAGTAATACTTTCAAAGTAGTGGAGGGAACATATGTAGCAATGCGTACAAGACAGTTCTGTTTCAAAATGAAGCCAAAAAGGTGCAGCAGTGACATAAAGAAAAGCTTGCTTTCTAAGAGGAGCACATAAACTCAAATAGACAAACAAACAGCAAACAGTAAATTACGTAATTTGTGTAGAGACACTAAGAGATTTATACATCAAAGCAAACGTCAGAATGTTGCTCACAATAGCAAAAGAAACCCTAAAGAATTTTATAGAAATGTTCGAATTAAGAGTTATTGCCCAGTCAACTAGGCCATTAATTACAGAAAATGGTGACTTGATTCAAGACAAGGAAGCCATGACAAAGATCTTAAACAATTTTCATTTGCCTCTGTATTTGCAATTATGGATACAACTCATATCCCGAATCCATCTCCATTGCTAAGAAGGGAAAATGTTTTGCATTATATTGAAATATAAGATAAATATGTATTGTCAGCACTGAATGGAATGAGCTTACCCCTATCCATAAACATCTTCATAGAATTATAGAACTTTGTGTTTCCAACAATGTTTTCCAAGGTGCTGAAGGTAATTTCTATGGAATAAAATTTGGTCTATCCATGGGAAATCCCCTTAATCCTATTCTCAGTAATTCATTCATGGAATGCTTTGGGACTGAGATTCTAACTTCAATCAGCAATCAACCAAAAATATGGCTTGGGTATGTTGAAGATGTATGGTCCTTGTGGCCATCTTCCCAAGATTGGGATGTTTTCTTTAATAAATCAAACAGCATTTCATCCCAGCATCAAATTCAAGACTGAATGGGAAAGAAGAAGGCAAATTGCTGTCTCTCCATGTGATGATAACTAGGGAATCTGATCACTTATTCTTCAGTTCTACAGGAAACCTACCAACGCTGAGAGCTGTATTCATTTTTTTGCAGTGCATGATCATTCTGTAAAAATGTCTGCAGTTAAGTCTGTGTTTTTAAGAGAACTGCATGTATGTGATTCCACATGTCTAGTGGAAGAATGTGACGCGTGCCTGTAGGCAGTTACGTTATTCCAAGAGGTTTGTGAGCAAGGTTTACCGGAAAGCCAGTAAGACATTTTATACATCTACAAACAACAATGCAAAACAAGGATGATAGATTTAGATATATGGCCTTGGCCTGTTCTCCTATCTTAGCTAATATAAGACAGATACTAAGGACAGTGCTTTTAATGTTACCTTCCAATATGATAACTTTTTTTCAGTAAGACCTTATTCAAAAGCAGGCCAAATTATCAGAAAATTCAGGGTGTTTACACCTTTCAATGCAAAGCATGTAAAGGTGTGTACATTGGCCAGACAGGTAAAACAGAAACTGAGAGATGCTATTGGCACAATCATTCAGTACGCAGAGGTGACCACTGTAATGTCGTTACTAAACACTGGCAAGAAAACGATCATCCTATAGACCCATTAACAACCATGTCACATGGTACCCCCTCATCGAATTATACTACCCATAATGTCACCAAACCTGTCTCAATGCTAATGTTAATCATTTGATCTGTCCCCTGGTAACTTTGAAGCACAGCCTATTATCAACCGATCCATCATAAAGGAATTATCAAGACGAAATATAAGAAGAGCAGTTGAACACACATCTCACTACCTAAGCCAAGGACTCGTCCACCCCCCCATCCCACCGCAAGGTACACCCAACTTTCGTAATAATGGATGTATGAGCATACACTGGTAGGTTTCTGTTTATGCTAAATTTAGACTCGTTTCCATCCCTATGGATCATGCAATCTAAAGATGGTAACATACCATTATTTTCATTTTCTACAGCAAATTTGATAGAAGGTACTAGATTTTTAAGCAAGTGGAGAAATATTTGTAAATTTTCGTACCTAAACCAAATTGCATTAGAAGGTAAGATATCCTTCAGCAATTTTGTTTCAAAGAATTCCATATAAAGATTACTTAATACAGGTGAAAGAGGGTTGCCCATTTCCATACCAAATTTCTGAGCATAATATTCTCCATTAAATTGAAATACAAATTCTTTTATACACAATTTTATCAGTTCAGTAAAACAGACTTTGAAACAGGTAAATGAATAGCATCCAAAACATCAAATGAATATTCTAAGAGGTCATCAACTGGAACTTTTGTGAACAGAGATGATACATCAAAGCTAACCAGTTTGAAGTCAAAATTAACAATGATATCATTAAGCTTGTTAAGTGAATCTACATAGTTCATGATATTAGAATTTGACATCTTACCCACAAATGGGCTTAATAAAGAAACTAACCATTTTGACCATTTGAATGTGATGGAGCCTACTGGAATTTTTGGTTTATGTGTTTTGATAAGTCCAGACATATATGGCAATGAAGGGGACAAAGATGACAAACTGTGTTGAGCAGACTGGTAAGCGTCTTTCTGTAAGACTGAAACAACATAAATGTAGTATAAGAACAGGACATGAATCAAATGCCTTGTTTAAACATGAAAAATGTTATGATCATTGTATTGGCTGCAGTAATGCCATCTCAGTTATTAACTCCTGTGCCACGAAAAATATCATCGAATTTTCTATTATGAAATTTACAAAGAACTCTAACCTTGAAATTAGTGAACGACTGTACAAATTGGATAGCTTTATTGTTGATAAAACTTGTAAACAGTTCCCCTTCTTGTCCACCAAATAAGTTTATGATATGCTTATTGACAGCCTTGGACGCACCCGACCTCCATTTGGGTAGGCACTTGTTTACCAAATGGCGTCCTAGATTCGTTATGTTTCTTCCTTGTATCTCCCCTGTTGATGTGGTTATTACGCGAAAGTACAGTTGGGAAGTTATCGTGTTTCATTTTCCCCGTAGACTCAGAGGAATATACTTGATCACGCGCTCAATTGTGATCCTTTCAAATATATATATATATATATATATATATATATATATATATATATATATATATATATATATATATATATATGTGTGTGTGTGTGTGTGTGTGTGTGTGTACGTGTAGGAAGAGAGGAAAGTGATTGGTTCTCAGTGAATGTAGGTTTGCGGCAGGGGTGTGTGATGTCTCCATGGTTGTTTAATTTGTTTATGGATGGGGTTATTAGGGAGGTGAATGCAAGAGTTTTGGAAAGAGGGGCAAGCATGAAGTCTGTTGTGGATGAGAGAGCTTGGGAAGTGTCAGTTGTTGTTCGCTGATGATACAGCGCTGGTGGCTGATTCATGTGAGAAACTGCAGAAGCTGGTGACTGAGTTTGGTAAAGTGTGTGAAAGAAGAAAGTTAAGAGTAAATGTGAATAAGAGCAAGGTTATTAGGTACAGTAGGGTTGAGGGTCAAGTCAATTGGGAGGTAAGTTTGAATGGAGAAAAACTGGAGGAAGTAAAGTGTTTTAGATATCTGGGAGTGGATCTGGCAGCGGATGGAACCATGGAAGCGGAAGTGAATCATAGGGTGGGGGTGGGGGCGAAAATCCTGGAAGCCTTGAAGAATGTGTGGAAGTCGAGAACATTATCTCGGAAAGCAAAAATGGGTATGTTTGAAGGAATAGTGGTTCCAACAATGTTGTATGGTTGCGAGGCGTGGGCTATGGATAGAGTTGTGCGCAGGAGGGAGGATGTGCTGGAAATGAGTGTTTGAGGACAATGTGTGGTGTGAGGTGGTTTGATCGAGTAAGTAATGTAAGGGTAAGAGAGATGTGTGGAAATAAAAAGAGCGTGGTTGAGAGAGCAGAAGAGGGTGTTTTGAAATGGTTTGGGCACATGGAGAGAATGAGTGAGGAAAGATTGACCAAGAGGATATATGTGTCGGAGGTGGAGGGAACGAGAAGTGGGAGACCAAATTGGAGGTGGAAAGATGGAGTGAAAAAGATTTTGTGTGATCGGGGCCTGAACATGCAGGAGGGTGAAAGGATGGCAAGGAATAGAATGAATTGGATCGATGTGGTATACCGGGGTTGACGTGCTGTCAGTGGATTGAATCAGGGCATGTGTAGCGTCTGGGGTAAACCATGGAAAGTTCTGTGGGGCCTGGATGTGGA
Organism: Panulirus ornatus; assembly: GCF_036320965.1. Taxonomy (NCBI): domain Eukaryota; kingdom Metazoa; phylum Arthropoda; class Malacostraca; order Decapoda; family Palinuridae; genus Panulirus; species Panulirus ornatus. The sequence goes on along the minus strand of NC_092238.1, from coordinate 15,639,698 downwards.
AAGGGAGCTGTGGTTTCTGGCATTATTGTATGACAGCTAGAGACTGAGTGTGAACGAATGGGGCCTTTGTTGTCTTTTCCTAGTGCTACCTCGCACACATGAGGGGGGAGGGGGATGGTATTCCATGTGTGGCGAGGTGGCGATGGGAATGAATAAAGGCAGACAGTGTGAATTGTGTGCATGGGTATATATGTATGTGTCTGTGTGTGTATATATATGTGTACATTGAGATGTATAGGTATGTGTATTTGCGTGTGTGGACGTGTATGTATATACATTGTGTATGGGGGTGGGTTGGGCCATTTCTTTCGTCTGTTTCCTTGCGCTACCTCGCAAACGCGGGAGACAGCGACAAAGCAAAATGAAAAAAAAAAAAATATATATATATATGGGAGGTTTGGGCTTAACTCTATAAAATGATTTCTTTGCTAACTTAAGGGAAATATCAATGAAAGATCTAGGGTACTTTAGGTACTTTAACTTAGATCCAATAGAAAATATCTTCTCAAACTCATCATGAATAAACTCTGGACTGCAAATACGTAATGCCCAAAGGAACATAGATTGAAATGATAACTCAACTCTGTTATGTTGAGATGAGTAATAATGGATATATGATCATACATTGGTAGGTTTTCTGTATGCTAAACTTAAACTAGTTTCCTTGCCTATGGATAATGCAATCTAAAAATGGTAACATACCATTATTTTCATTTTCTACAGTAAATTTGATGGAAGGTACTATAGTGGTACAGGATGTGTGGATCAGGTGTTTGCTTTGAAAAAAGTATGTGAGAATACTTAGAAATACAGATGGATTTGTATTTAGCATTTATGGATCTGGAGTAGGCATATGATATAGTTGATAGATATGCTCTGTTGAAGGTATTAAGAATATATGGTGTGGGAGGCAAGTTGCTAGAAACATGTGTAAGAGCAGGAAGAGAGGAAAGTGGTTTGGTTCCCAGTGAATGTAGGTTTGCGGCAGGGGTGTGTGATGTCTCCATGGTTGTTTAATTTGTTTATGGATGGGGTTGTTAGGGAGGTGAATGCAAGAGTTTTTGAATGAGAGAGAGAGAGAGAGAGAGAGAGAGAGAGAGAGAGAGAGAGAGAGAGAGAGAGAGAGAGAGAGAGAGAGAGAGAGAGAGAGAGAGAGAGAGAGAGAGAGAGAGAGAGAGAGAGAGAGAGAGAGAGAGAGAGAGAGAGAGGCAAGTGTGCAGTCTTGTTGTGGATGAGAGGGCTTGGGAAGTGAGTCAGTTGCTGTTCGCTGATGATACAGCGATGGTGGCTGATTCGGGTGAGAAACTGCAGAAGTTGGTGACTGAGTTTGGTAAAGTGTGTGAAGGAAGAAAGCTGAGAGTAAATGTGAATAAGAGCAAGGATATTAGGTCCAGTGGGGTTCAGGGACAAGTTAACTGGGAGGCAAGTTTGAATGGAGAAAAGCTGGAGGAAGTGAAGTGTTTTAGATATCAGGGAGTGGATTTAGCAGCAGATGAACCATGGAAGCAGAAGTGAGTCACAGGGTGGAGGAGGGGGCGATGGTTCTTGGAGCGTTGAAGAATGTGTGGAAGGTAAGAACGTTATCTCGGAGAGCAAATATGGCTATGTTTAAAGGAATAGTGGCTCCAACAATGTTAAATGGTTGCGAGGCGTGGGCTGTAGATAGGGTTCTGCGGAGGAGGGTGGATGTGTAGGAAATGAGATGTTTGAGGACAATATGAGGTGTGACATGGTTTGATCGAGTAAATAATTAAAGGATAAGAGAGATGTGTGGTAATAGAAAGAATGTGGTTGAGAGAGCAGAAGAAGGTGTATTGAAATGGTTTGGTCGCATGGAGAGATTGTGTGAGGAAAGATTGACAAAAAGGATATATGTGTCAGAAGTGGAGAGAACGATGAGAAGTTGGAGACCAAATTGGAGGTGGAAGGATGGAGTGAAAAAGATTTTGTGCGATCGGGGCCTTAACATGGACGAGGGTGAAAGGCGTGCAAGGAATAGAGTGAATTGGAACGATGTGATATACCGGGGTCGACATGCTGTCAATGGATTGAAGTAGGGCATGTGAAGCGTCTGGGGCAAACCATGGAAAGTTTTATGGGGCCTGGATGTGGAAAGGGAGCTGTGGTTTCGGTGCATTATACATGACAGCTAGAGACTGAGTGTGAACGAATGGGGCCTTTTTGTCTTTTCCTAGCGCTACCTCCCGCTCGAGCGGGAGGGGGAGGGGAGCTATTTCATGTGTGGCGGAAAGGCGACGGGAATGGATGAAGGCAGCAAGTACGAAGTGGCCATGTGAATACATGTATATGTCTCTGTATGTATATGCATTTATAAATTGAAATGTATAGGTGTATATATGTGCGTGTGTGGGCGTTTATGTATATACATGTGTATGTGAGCGGGTTGGGCTATTCTTTCGTCTGTTTCCTTGCGCTACCTCGCTAACGCGGGAGACGGCGATTATATATATATATATATATATATATATATATATATATATATATATATATATATATATATATATATATATATATATATGCATTTTAAATTCAGGTATTCCCAGTCAACCGTTCTTCATCATTTCCATTCATAACACTTTATACCCCACGAGCACTAATTATACCCTCAACTGCTACATTACTCACCTTTCATTTAAATCACCTAATACTAATACCTGGTCTTGTGCACCAAATCTCCTGACACACTCACTGAACTGCTTTCAAAACACTTGCCTCTCATGATCTTTCTTCTCATGGCCAGGTACATATGTACCAATAATCACCAATATCTCACCATCCACATTAAGTTTCCATACATCAATCTTGAATGTACTATTTTGTGCAATATCACAAATAGCTACAACTCCTGCCTCAGGAGTATTTTAACTCTTTCCTTAGCTCTTGTCCTCTCATCATCTCCTGACTTTACTCCCAAGACATTTCCAAACCTTTCTTCCCCTTTACCCTCGAGGTTACTTTCACCTACAGCCAGAGTATCCATTTTCTTCTCTCTTTTCATCTTGGTTACACCCACACACATTCAGACACCCGAACCTGAGTCTTTGAGGGGGATGAGTACTCCCTGCTTGACTCCTTCTTCCATTTTCTTCTTTTGGAAATTGAAGTTTACAGATACTCACTCACTTTAACTCTCATTTTCCTTCTTCTTGACCTCCTGTCACTTTCTCTTCAACATATCCCAATAATGTGTATTCCTTTCATGTAGGTTTCACCCATATACCTCTCTTTTCTTAGTGAAAGAGAAAAGAGAGGTATATGGGTGGTGCCTACGCGAAAGGAATGCAGATGATTGGGAGATGTCTAAAAGAAAGCGGCTGGAGGTCAAAAGGAAGGTGCAAGGATTAAAGAAATAATAGGTAAGATGAGAGAGTATCAGTAAACTTCAGAGAGAATATGATGATTTGGAAGAAGGCAAATAATGTGCGAAAAACAAGAGAACAAATGGGAACATCGGTGAAGGGGGCAAATGGGAAAGGGGTATCAGGTAGTGATGAAGTGAAGAAGAGATGAAGTGTTATATGTGTTTGATGATAGAATGGCAGATGTAGGGTGTTTTGGTCGGGGTGGTATGCAAAGTGAGAGACTCATGGAGAGTGATTTAGTGAAGAGAGGAAAGGTGGTGGAAAAAATTGCTGCTTTGGTAAAGAAAGAGGAAGTGGTGAAAACGTAGCATAAGTCGAAATGTGGCAAGAAGACTGGAGTGGGTGGTATTGCATTTGGATTTATTAAGAAAGGGGGTGACTGTCATTATTGGTTACTTAGGATTTTCATTGTGTGTATGGATCATGGTGAGGTGCCTCAGGCTTGGCCAAATGTGTGAATAGTGCCATTGTATAAACGCAACGGGAACAAAAGTAAAAATTCAAACTACAGAGGTATATTTTTGTTGAGTATACCTAGTAAGATGTATGGGAGAGTGGTGATTGAGAGGGTGAAGGAGCGTACAGAGCATCAGATTGGGGAGTAATAATACAGTTTCAAAAGTGTTAGAGGATATGTGGATCAAGTATTTGCTTTGAGGAATGTGTGTGAGAAAAACTTAGAGAAACAGATGGATTTGTATGTGGCATTTATGGATATGGAGAGAGTATATGATAGGGTTGATAGAGATCCTTTGTAGAAGGTCCTACGAATACTCATGTATGTTGCGGGAAGAAAGATGCTAATACTAGAGAGAAGTTCTTATCAAGGGTGTACGGCGTGTGTACGAATAGAATAGAATAGAATAAAATAGAATAGAATGGAATTGAGTTGAATAGAATAGTTTAGAACAGAACAAAACAGTTGAGTTGGTTAGACTTTAACAAAAAGTATGGAACACAGCTCCTTAATAACATTAGCAACTATCTTAAATGTCATTTACGATTTACATTTGAATAACTAAACAATATGACTCGTCAGCAATAGTCACATATTCTTGTCATTACAATTCATTTAAAGATCCTAAACACTGCGCTCAAAAAGAGCAATAGTTTGTCAAGAACAGTGACATTAATGGTTTGTATTAACAAAATCTATTTGAGTTGAGTTGGCTTAGATTTGTAATAGTTTGGAGCACAGTTATTTCTTGTCCTAACATTATCATCATTTTCACACTAAAATAATACATGATAATCATCAGCCACAACATCAGCATCACATATACTGCCACTACGACCTGCCTTACACTCACCTCGATATCCACCAAAATTATTGTTGATCTGTTATTACCAGCTCGTCGTCTGCTCACTAAAACGTGGTTAATTATACAAGATATTCCTCCATGCCATATACCTGTTTGTACATTCTATAACTACTAAAAATTCACATAGTTAAAATTTGTTATTCCAAGTAGTAATCCACTGATCTTTTAACCTTAATTCAGTTGCCTTTCTAAACCAAGTTGTGATAACCACGCCCCAGACATAGCACAGTCATTACATAAGCTCATAATACAAGCTATCCATGGTGAAGTGTCAACACAGAGCATATCCAATTGCACCAAACATTTATACATTGAATAAATCAGTTTAGTGTTTTTACCTGAAATCAGTCGCGACCACTAGCCAATCATTCTACATTTGATATACATTTTGAGTGGGTAGACACCAAGTGAACATATAACACATGCTTTAGACATTTCACTTGCACTAATGACATCTGCCTTACAGCATAGTGACCCCATATTTCTGATGCATAAATCATAACTGGTAACACCATAGTATCATCTGGCAAATCAACCTACAACTTGTAACAATTAGTCAATACATAACTCTCCTTACCTGCTCTTTTAACTGCAATTCTCCATACGAAACCTACCACTGTCATTAGGTAATATACCAAGGTACTTGTATTTGCTTACTACTTCCATGTCTTCCCAACCAAAATTAAAATGATAATCATTAGTTTGAACTCTTCCCTTACTAAACACCACAATTTTCGTTGTTACAATCTACTTTCAATTTCCCGTCGGTACAATAGGTGTAGGAAGCCGTCACTGCCTGTCTCATCCCCTGCTCACTGTCACACAATGTAATCGTATCATCTGCACACATTAACACAAGTAAAGTCATGTAGGAATTAACCAAATCATCACTAAAATCTATATGATTATAATTGCAATCAATCAATATCTCCTCAACATCATTGACATAACATACGAAGAGTAAAGGTGACAAGTTTTCACCCTACCTCACCCCCATGTTACATGTCAGTGTATCAGACATCTGTTGGTTCAACCTTACACAGGATCTAATGTTACTATACATATTTCTGATTACATTCAGTATCTTGCCATTTATATTCTTCTTCACTTACTCATACCAGAAACCTTCTCGCCACATCACATCCAATGCTTTCTTGTAGCCAACAAATGAAAGTTTCCTCTTTTTCCAGCAATACAAATCGATGATACATTTAAGCAGAAATATATGACTTAATGTGGAGTATCACGTCTAAAGACAGCTTGTGTTTTATTTATGATATACCAGTACATTAGACTACTCAGTTAGACGTTCATCTAATACAGAAGTCAAGAGTTTCCCCATACAACTAAGGAGTGTGATCCCCTGTAATCATTAGGGTCATGAATGTTACCCTTGTTCTTATACAGTGGCACAATTAGTGCCAGTGAACCACTCGGCTGGGATGACACCAGTGTCAAGGATCTTACTGAACAGTTTTACATATAAGGATACAGTAAGTGTTGGGTACATCTAATATAGCCGTTCAGTACCACAATATTTCCAGGGGACTTATTGTTTCTTTACATTTACTGATGTTTCTCTTTATTTCATCAATTGTTATGGGATTAGTAAGTGTAACTGAGATGGTTGCATAACTGAGTATAACTGAGTATAACTGAGATGGTTAACCTCATATGCAATACCTTCATTTCCATTTTCTTTGTCATCTTTATTAGAAAACAGTTTAAAGTGATTACAAAAACAATCAAGTGCAATAGGAATTTCACTAATATTCTTCTTACCTTTTAATATTTTCCAAAATGATCTTGAGTCTTATCTTTTATTTTCTCTTAGTTCCCTGATTAGACCAGCTTTCTCTTTATTCCTAACTCTTCTTAACTCCATTTTATATTCTTATACTTTACCAATCATATTGTAATTGTCATTACTCTTATGCAAGTTAGGCTTCTGTTTAGGTTTGTGGTATTATTTTCTGCTCTTCCAACAGTTGTTATCATACGTTTTTAAACAGGCATTGCTACTCTTCATATATACTTTATCATCTTAGATTGTGGGGAAAACTTTTAGTGCAGGTTCAGGTAGGATTAGTTTCACATCCTTGCTCATCTCATCAGCAGACAATTCATCCATCTGTATAACCAACTCATTCACTCAACAAACATCAACATCCATCTCATATATAATTTTCTTCTCCATTCTCCATCATCCAGGCTTCACATATACATCCCCTCCACTTGATCATTTGTCGTATTAACATTTGTTACAATACTATCAAATTTCAGTGGTGTGTTCAGACCACAATGAACATCAGTGTATAATCTAGGGTTTTCTTTGAATCCATAACACGTTGCATTAGCAATGATGAACAAGACGTAATCTATAGTTGTAGTATAAGTAATAGTAACTTTTCCAACTCCACAATCATCATCCATCTTCTCATTAAAGATGTACACTTGGTTTTTACAAACTTCAAGTAGTTTTTTGATAAGAATTTTTATCTTATGTTAAATCTTGATTAAACCAGTCCATTGAAACACCAAGATCACCTAAATGTGTCAACACTCTCATATCTCTCATGATGCCAATGTGAGCATTAAAGTCACCACATGACGTATATAAATAGTCCTTTTTTGTGTAATTAATCAATAGATTATTTAGTTCATCAAAATGCTCTATCTTAACACACCTTGCGTGACTGGGAGCGATATATTTGAGGTGATCATAAGATCCTTGTCTAAGCCCATATTCATCCCATCCAATTTTACTGAAAATAAAGTTTCATAAATATCTACCACATGTTTCACTTTAAAACCGACAGACAAACGTACTTAGCTCACACCTGTTCTTAAAGACAACGTCAAATCCCAGACTCCTCATTCTCTCCCTTCACATTCCCCATACAACCATCATCACATCTCGTCTCACACATTCAGACAACATCATAGCTTTTCAAAAATTTGCAAACTCTACTGATAAGAATATAGGTTTGACACCACATACACTGAGTGATGATAAGAGTGATAGTGTGTGGTATACATGGTACAGGTTCACATGCAGTTCTTTGTGTGAGTGTAGTGTTGTGTGTAGAGATGTGTGTTTGAACCAAAGTGACTGTGCTGTGCTCCCTTACAACCCTGTTAACTGACCATGTAATCCAGTTTCAACCGTTTCCAATCTGGGGAAGTAATTCCTATCTTATGCAGGTCATCAGGGCAGGTAATTTCAACTGGACTTTCCCTGTTAGTGAGATAGGCTATTGTTCTTCCATCCTTTGTTTATTATTCCTTACTATCTCTTGTTCTTTTGTTACTTTCAGCATTGAAGTCATTAATGGTGTCAAATCTTCATTCATGAAAAACCTTATCTTTCCTATTAAGTTATATCTCCTTGTTCATTATTTCGTTCTTCTTTCTATGGCAAAAACGTACAATCACTGGCTGACTCCTGCCTCTTGTCTTTCCTTAACGATGTACAGTTGAGATCTTGCCAGCCTTAATTGTGACCTCCATATCAGCAGCAAGATCAATCAGTTATGCTTCCAGTATCCCCTCATTCTCATTTTCCTCCTCTTCAGGGCCCAAAATATGCAAGGTATCCCTGTGAGCATATTGTTCCAGCTTGTCATTCTCATAGCTCCTCAAAAGACAGTTCTTCTGTGCTTCAGCTGCGTTTCTCAACAATTTGCGAATAGTATCATTACCAGCAGTAGATACTCCCGTGGCAATAGCCACAGTTGTTATATTGGATATCAGTTAGATTAAAAGCTAATTCCTTAGCTATTTTGCTTATTCCTCTGGAGGTGAATGTTGGTCTGCAGGCAGGGGTGTGTGATGTTACCATGGCTGTTTAATTCGTTCATGGATGTGGTAGTGGATGAGGTAAATGCAAGAGACTTCGAGGGAGAGGAGAGTATGCAGTCTGTAGGGGTTGATGGGGCCTTGGAGGTGAATCAGTCGTTCCTTGCTGGTGACACAACAGTGGTGGCAGATTCGAGTGAGAAACTGCAAAAGTTAGTGGCTGAGTTTGGAAGAGTGTGTGCAAGGAGGATGTTGAAAGTAAATGTGAATGATACAGGTCATCAGGTTTAGCACGGTGGAGGGGACACGTTAGTTGGGGTGTGAGTTTGAATGGAGAAGTTGGGGAGGAAGTGAACGGTTTTAGATATCTGGAAGTGGACTTCGCAGCGAAGAAACCAAAGAAGCGGAAGTGCGTCATAGGTTGGGGGATGGGGTGAAGGGGTGAAGGGGTGAATGGGTGAAGGTTCTGAAAGAAATGAATAATGCATGTAAAGAGAGATCGTCATCTGGAAGTGCGAAAATGGATATGTTTGAAGGTATAGTAGTCCCAGTAATGTTGTATGGATGAGAGATATGGGTTGTAGATGAGGATGTGTAGAGGAAAGTGCATGTAATCAAATGAACTGCTTGAGGACAATATGTGGTGTGAGGTAGTTTGATCGAGTAAGCAATGAATGGGTGTGGTAATAAAGTGAGTGTGGTTAAGAGAGTTTAAGAGGATGTACGAAATGGTTTGGCCGTATGGAGAGAATGAGTGAGAAGAGGTTGACAATGAGAATGTATGTATCAGAAGTGGAGAAGACAAGAAGTGGGAGAGCAAACTGGAAGGATGGAGTGAAAAAGGTGTTCAGTGATTAGGGCCTGAACATGCAGGAGGGCGAAGGGTGTGCACGGAATGAGTGAATTGGAACGATGTGGTACAAAGGGGTCGACGTTCTTTCATTGAACAGAACCAAGCCATGTGAAGCGACTGGGAGAAACACTGGAAAGGTCTATAGAGGCTGGTTTTTGTGGATAGTGGGGCCGTGGTTTCGGTATATTGCAAATCACAGTTAGAGAATTAATGTGAGCAAATGCAGCTTTTTTAAGGAATTTTCACCTCTTACAAGTACTTTGAAAAAACTTAATATCAAAGTTATTTTCTAATATGAAACACCATATGACATTCCTTAATGAAAATCAGAACATTATCAAATGAAAAATCAGGTGTCTACTTTGTTCCATGTAAAGTCTGTAATAAGATATATATTGGTCAAACGGGAAAATATTTAAAGGAGAGGATTCATCAGCAATATACTTTGAAAAGACAGCGTGATATTCAAACACAATATTCATACATAAGGAAGATCGTTCACGTTCAATGAATTAAGCGAGCCAGAAATTGCTCACTGTGTCCTTGAAAATGGTTTGAAATACATGTCGAAAGTTTGGAGCTTCAGTGATTATTTATCCAACGAGTTTACTTGTATCAGTGATTCACATGTGTATGTGATCCACTACTATATATATATATATATATATATATATATATATATATATATATATATATATATATATATATATATATATCTTTTCTTTCATACTATTCGCCAATTCCCGCGTTAGCGAGATAGCGTTAAGAACAGAGGACTGGGCCTTTGAGGGAATATCCTCACCTGGCCCCCCCTTCTCTGTTCCTTCTTTTAGAAAACTGAAAAAAAAGAAAAACGAGAGGGGAGGATTTCCAGCCCCCCGCTCCTCCCCTTTTAGTCGCCTTCTACGACACGCAGGGAATACGTGGGAAGTATTCTTTCTCCCCTATCCCCAGGGATAATATATATATATATATATATATATATATATATATATATATATATATATATATATATATATATATATATATATATATATATATATATATATATATATATATATATATTTTTTTTTTTTTTTTGCTTTGTCGCTGTCTCCCGCGTTTGCGAGGTAGCGCAAGGAAACAGACGAAAGAAATGGCCCAACCCACCCCCATACACATGTATATACATACGTCCACACACGCAAATATACATACCTACACAGCTTTCCATGGTTTACCCCAGACGCTTCACATGCCCCGATTCAATCCACTGACAGCACGTCAACCCCGGTATACCACATCGCTCCAATTCACTCTATTCCTTGCCCTCCTTTCACCCTCCTGCATGTTCAGGCCCCGATCACACAAAATCTTTTTCACTCCATCTTTCCACCTCCAATTTGGTCTCCCTCTTCTCCTCGTTCCCTCCACCTCCGACACATATATCCTCTTGGTCAATCTTTCCTCACTCATTCTCTCCATGTGCCCAAACCATTTCAAAACACCCTCTTCTGCTCTCTCAACCACGCTCTTTTTATTTCCACACATCTCTCTTACCCTTACGTTACTTACTCGATCAAACCACCTCACACCACACATTGTCCTCAAACATCTCATTTCCAGCACATCCATCCTCCTGCGCACAACTCTATCCATAGCCCACGCCTCGCAACCATACAACATTGTTGGAACCACTATTCCTTCAAACATACCCATTTTTGCTTTCCGAGATAATGTTCTCGACTTCCACACATTCTTCAAGGCTCCCAGAATTTTCGCCCCCTCCCCCACCCTATGATCCACTTCCGCTTCCATGGTTCCATCCGCTGCCAGATCCACTCCCAGATATCTAAAACACTTCACTTCCTCCAGTTTTTCTCCATTCAAACTCACCTCCCAATTGACTTGACCCTCAACCCTACTGTACCCTCACCTGGCCCAATTCTCTGTTCCTTCTTTTGGAAAATTAAAAAAAAACGAGAGGGGAGGATTTCCAGCCCCCCGCTCCCTCCCCTTTTAGTCGCCTTCTACGACATGCAGGGAATACGTGGGAAGTATTCTTTCTCCCGTATCCCCAGGGAACAATATATATATATATATATATATATATATATATATATATATATATATATATATATATATATATATATATATATATATACATATATATATATACATATATATATATATATATATATATATATATATATATATATATATATATATATATATATATATATATATATATATATATATATATATATATATATATATATATATATATATATATATATATATATATATGCTATTAACTAGAATATGCGAATCATAATTTTGAAGGAGGTTGAGGAAATCATTAATGAGTTACCTGCACAGTTGACGATGACTTACTTCCAACCAATGGACAAATACGTAACAAAACAATCTTCCCTTTAAGCTCCAATTTCGCTTCCTTAATTACTTATAATAACCCTCCACTAAATGAATTTGCAATTGATACATGTCGAATTCATAATTACTCACCAGAACTCATTATGGCCCTTAATTATTGTTCCATCAGAATGTTGTAATTAAAGTTATAATGAGAGAAGAAAACTAATTACTGTCCCATTGTTGGACTCTTTTAAAAAACATTGCTCAAGAGAGAGATTCATTTTTGGGAAAGAGTTTTAATTTTTCATTGCGTTTTGTATCTTTATTTCCTTAGACATTTCTTTACATCATACTTTCTAAAATTATTTAATCATCTTGGTTTAATCCAGGGATAAAGCGTAACACCTGCCAGACAATACGTTTAATGTGCTGCTTCAGACAATACCTTCACAGACAACACAATTATTCCCCTGTAATTAAAACTTTAATTCTGTGCCATTGTAAGACGCTGGCGAAGAACAACATATATCCATTTCCTTATTTCTCTCGCCCACGGACCTGGAAAGTACTGCTTCCTCACTACGCCCACATCACCTTAAACAAACGCATTCGTTAGTATTACAGTGTAATACACGCGCTCTCCTGAAATATCTTCACACATGCACGTGACCAAGATAACTTGGCGTAGAGGTGGTTGCTGTATCTTGGTATTGTGATTAGTATTAAATGTTTTATGAACAGTTTGTTTGGTCTTCTGTGTATTCTCCTTCCGTCAGCAGCTGCGTCTCCTGCTACACAACCAAACATCGAGCATTTTGGCTCATCATGAGAGGGTTCGAGTCTTGCGTCATTGTGTGATTTTCAGTCGACCTGGAGAATTAATTTCAGAGGAAATGAAGATGACGATCATTGCTATCATCAGGGAGATAATTGTATTACCCGCCAGCCTCTCCAACCCACCACCCGGGGCGCTGCCCTTGCCTGTGTTGAGAGCAGAGAGGTAGACGTGTGGGACTCTCCTGGCGCTGTGTGTGTGTGTGTGTGTGTGTGTGTGTGTGTGTGTGTGTGTGTGATTACCTATTCTTACCTATTCTTACCTTTTCTTGGGAGTTTTATACTGATGGGGCGCCATTTCTTGAACACTCTTTCGTATCATACAACCTCGTGAAGTTATGTTGTCAGCATTAACCATGCCTTCAGTCAAACTGTTCCAATCAACCAACATGCTTATGGAATGAAATGATTTCTTTACAGCCTTGTTTACAAGTTTCTTACTAAATTCTTATTATGTCCTCTGGTTGCTCTATCCCTACATCACTCAAAGTACTGTCCACTGTCCACTGTCCATCGTCCACTGTCCACTGTCCATCGTCCACTGTCCACTGTCCACCGTCTACTGTCCACTGTCCACCGTCCACTGTCCACCGTCCATCGTCCACTGTCCACTGTCCACTGTTCACCGTCTATCGTCCACTGTCCACTGTCCATCGTCCACTGTCTACTGTCCACCGTCTTCTCTCCACTGTCCACTGTCCACTGTCCACCGTCTACTGTCCACTGTCCACCGTCTACTGTCCACTGTCCACCGTCCACTGTCCGCCGTCCACTGTCCACTGTCCACTGGCCACTGTCCGCCGTCTACTGTCCACTGTCCACCGTCCACTGTCCATCGTCCACTG
>NC_092238.1:15561308-15621308 GCF_036320965.1 Panulirus ornatus | reverse complement strand
GTGTGAGGCAGGGTGGATGGTGGCCCGCTGTAGTGTGAGGCAGGGTAGATGGTGGTCCGCTGTAGTGTGAGGCATGGTGGATGGTGGTCCGTTGTAGTGTGAGGCAGGGTGGATGGTGGTCCGTTGTAGTGTGAGGCAGGGTGGATGGTGGTCCGCTGTGATTATTTCCAGTTGTAAAAGGAAACCATATTGTAAAACCTCACAGTAGGTAACATGTAGGGTCCTATTGTGATCACGTTACAAGAATAAGTGAAGCTCTTGAGAGGATGGAAGGACCAGGAGGTCCAGTCAAGATGGCAGGAGGGCATCACGAACAAAGTCCTGCACTTGGGTAGGTACCAAGGTACCATAGGAAATTTCAGAGATAAATAAGAAATCTTACTCGTCTTCAAAGCTTGAAAGAGAACGTGTGATAAAGTGACTGTAAACACCCTGGGAGAGTCCTTGATCTTTTTTTTACGGTGTGCCAGGCAGACCCTTAAAGCCTGACCGTGAACTGGGTAGGCAGTGTAAGAGTTCATAGTGGTTTATAATGCCGAGTAAATGAAGGAGTGTGTGTGTGTCAGATCTGTGATGCGTCACAATAGTAGCTTTATCTTTATGACTTGAGCACCACAAGAGATTAGGATGAGGTGGAGTGACGAACCAAGGTGGAACAGAGTGGATGTTTGCCACAGAGGTGTGGATGTTGCTGCTATGTTGGTGTGTACGTGCAAGACCTACACGGAGATATGGTGAGTATATCACTCATGTTTGTAAGGATGTTGAAAATGAAATGGAGTTAAAGTAACGTCTTCGGTGAGTAAGATAGACATTATGAGGAAAGACATGAATGAGAAGATTTAGGAAATATATATAATGCGGAGGAATCGTTGATGAAAGATAACTGAAGACGTATCACCGTAATGTTGAAGGTTCGAGAAGACAAGGTAGAGATCGGAAAGACATATGTAGAGTGGAGTGCTGGAGGCTCGGGACATCCTGACGAGGATGGCAGGTTGTCCGTGTACACTGGAGGTGTTGTACGGGTGAGTGTGGAAGCCTGGCCTCACCTGACGACTCACCTCAGTGGGCAAAGTGAATAATCAAGTGGCGTAGTAGTGTGGAAGACCTTGTTTACTTCATCACACTGGTTGTAAGGGGAAGGGGATACATGTCAGCGACAGAATTGCTGTCTGTACCTGATCATCCCACGGTATTGGAAGCCGAGTCGGAGATAATACAAGAGTAATATGATCACCACCTGGAGACAGTGTAGTGCTTGCTTCACCAGCCTCACTCCTGGCTGGCTCCTGCTGGCGAGCAAAACATAACACCAGTCTACCGTCCTCCCTCCTGCACCTTGACACTACTGACGCAGTTCACCTCAGGACTTGTCTGATGACACACAGGTGTGTCCTGCAGTTGTCACTTGTCATTTCACTTGAAATAGACTTTCCCAGATTACGCCACCAGGAATTGCCAAGGGCAAAAAGTGCCAGACGAATTCCTGGACAGATCTTTTTTTAAGATCCGCGGCAACTTAGGGTATTAAGAGAACTGCTTCATCTTCTCGAAGAGGGTTCGATCCCCACTCAAAACCTAACTTTGCATATATTCTTCCTCGTGCGGACACCTCTAGCTTCTTCCTGATGGGAGAGACACTGCTTTCCCATCCTCCCGAGACAGAACCCTTCCACTCTTCAGGCAAACCTTTCCCTTCCCCAGCTCGGCTTAATCGTCTCCCCAGAGGCCGATCTCTTCCCTCTCCAGCTCGGCTGACCACCTCCCAAGGGCAGACCACCTTCTTCCTCATCTACGCTGACCGCGTCCATATTAACACCACCACAGGAACAGACCATACCCTCCCCTGGCACAGCGGGTCGCCTCCCCAGGGGCACACCACGCTCACCCCCAGGTCACTTGACAGCCTCCCCCCGGGGCAGACTATCTCCATCCCCAGCTTAGTGGACCGCTGTCCTTAAGGCACATAATTTTCTTCTCCCCCTCACTGGACCGCTTCCTTTGAGGAAAAAATATCACACGTCAGGGGTCAAACCACACCCACTCCCTTGCGAGTCAGACCCCAACCCACCCTCAACCTCGCCTGATGAGGACAACTCCTTACCTCCCCAGCTTTGATTCGAACCTGAGATACGCTCACCCCGCCAGCCCGCCCGCCCGCCCGCCCGTCCTCTTGGGATAGATACGATGAGACAGACCTGCCCCATCCCACACTCTCGGGATGAACCGAGCCCCACATTAAGAAGCCCAACCTCTACAACCGTTGACAAGGCGAGGCAGTCCCGGAACCTGGTAGGAGGGCAGGTTGTCCTGGAACCTGGCAGCAGGGGGAGGTAGTCCTGGAACCTGGCAGAAGGGGGAGGTAGTCCTGGAACCTGGCAGCAGGGGGAGGTAGTCCTGGAACCTGGTAGGAGGGCAGGTTGTCCTGGAACCTGGCAGCAGGGGGAGGTAGTCCCGGAACCTGGCAGCAGGGGGAGGTTGTCCTGGAACCTGGCAGGAGGGCAGGTTGTCCTGGAACCTAGCAGGAGGGGGAGGTAGTCTTGGAACCTGGCAGGAGGGGGAGGTAGTCTTGGAACCTGGCAGCAGGGGGAGGTTGTCCTGGAACCTGGCAGCAGGGGGAGGTTGTCCTGGAACCTGGCAGCAGGGGGAGGTAGTCCTGGAACTGCAGCAGGGGGAGGTTGTCCGGAACTGCAGCAGGGGGAGGTAGTCCTGAACCTGGAAGGGCGAGGCTCCGGACTAGCGAGGGGGAGGTTGTCCTGGAACCTGGCAGCAGGGGGAGGTAGTCCTGGAACCTGGCAGCAGGGGGAGGTTGTCCTGGAACCTGGCAGCAGGGGGAGGTTGTCCTGGAACCTGGCAGCAGGGGGAGGTTGTCCTGGAACCTAGCAGCAGGGGGAGGTAGTCCTGGAACCTGGCAGCAGGGGGAGGTTGTCCTGGAACCTGGCAGCAGGGGGAGGTAGTCCTGGAACCTGGCAGGAGGGCGAGGCAGTCCCGGAACCTAGCAGGAGGGGGAGGTTGTCCTGGAACCTGGCAGCAGGGGGAGGTAGTCCTGGAGCCTGGCAGGGAGGGGAGGTAGTCCTGGAACCTGGCAGCAGGGGGAGGTTGTCCTGGAACCTGGCAGCAGGGGAGGTTGTCCTGGAACCTGGCAGCAGGGGGAGGTTGTCCTGGAACCTGGCAGCAGGGGGAGGTTGTCCTGGAACCTGGCAGCAGGGGGAGGTAGTCCTGGAACCTGGCAGCAGGGGGAGGTAGTCCTGGAACCTGGCAGCAGGGGGAGGTAGTCCTGGAACCTGGCAGCAGGGGGAGGTAGTCCCTGGAACCTGGCAGCAGGGGGAGGTAGTCCTGGAACCTGGCAGCAGGGGGAGGTAGTCCTGGAACCTGGCAGCAGGGGGAGGTAGTCCTGGAACCTGGCAGCAGGGGGAGGTTGTCCTGGAACCTGGCAGCAGGGGGAGGTAGTCCTGGAACCTAGCAGCAGGGGGAGGTAGTCCTGGAACCTGGCAGGAGGGGGAGGTAGTCCTGGAGCCTGGCAGGGAGGGGAGGTAGTCCTGGAGCCTGGTAGGAGGGGAGGTAGTCCTGGAGCCTGGCAGGAGGGGAGGTAGTTCTAGAGTTTTGCAGAAAGAGAAGGCAATCCTGATGCCTGGCACGAGGAGTAGGTAACCAGGGAGTCAGGCAGGAGGAGCAGGTGGTACCAGGTCCTGGCAGGAGGAGCAGGTGGTACCAGGTCCTGGCAGGAGGAGCAGGTGGTACCAGGTCCTGGCAGGAGGAGCAGGTGGTACCAGGTCCTGGCAGGAGGAGCAGGTGGTACCAGGTCCTGGCAGGAGGAGCAGGTGGTACCAGGTCCTGGCAGGAGGAGCAGGTAGTCCCAGAACCGAGTGACGGATATGTGGTGACGGAGGCCAGCAGAAGGAGCAGGAGTTGCCGTAGCTCAGCAGAAGGGACAGGTAGTGCCTGGGCCCAGCAGGAGAAGCAGTTAGTGTCCGAGCCCAGCAGGAGGAGCAGCTAATGCCAGAGCCCAGCAGGAGAGGCAGATTGGGCAGGAGCCCAGCAGTAGGAGCAAGTACTGCCGGATCCTAGCAAGAGGAGCATGTTGTGCTGAAGCCGAAGAAAAGCAGGTAGTGTATTCGCCCAGCAGGAATAGCAGGTAGTGCCGGAGCCCAGCAGGAGAAACAGGTAGTGCCGGAGCCCAGCAGGAGAAGCAGGTAGTGCCGTAGCCCAGTAAGAGAAGTAAGTAGTGTCTCAGTCCCAGCAGGAGGAGCAGGTAGTGTCGGAACCCAGTAGGAGGAGTAGGTAGTGCCGGAGCCCAGCAGGAGGAGTAGGTAGTGTCGGAGCTCAGCAGGAGGAGCAGATAGCCCCGGAGCCCAGCTGGAGGAGCAGATAGTGTTGAAGTCCAGCATTAGGAGCAGGTCGTGTTGGAGCCCAGCATTAGGAGCAGGTCGTGTTGGAGCCCAGCAGGAGGAGCAGGTAGCCCCGGAGCCCAGCTGGTGGGCGGCGACGTCTGGTACTGACTTAGCCAGACGCCCACTTATGTTAATTGCTGCCATATTTGGCCAATTGTCCTATTCATATGCAGATTTAATCTTTTGTTTCTGTTTTTTTGTGTGTGTCTGAGTTATTAATATGGATGTGAATTCTAAATAAATTATTTATGGTTAGTTTTATAAACAAGATAGATGAGTTTTTTGTCAGGCTAATTGCATTTTCCGCCATGATAAAATTGTTGTGGAAAATATATCTGGATTAAAGGGTAAAAATGACCTTCATATCACCACTGATTGTGACACAGACTGGCTGAAAAAAGGAAATAAAATGTTTATTGTCTTATGGGCGATATGTGTCACTCTGACTTACATCTGTATATGATTCACGAACTTATTCAGTAAAATAGAATAACAAATACTATACTCTTCCCTTCCTTGTGAACAGTGCTTGGTGTGTAACCGCCACTGTAATTATTTATTTGTACTTCACGAGGGGGGATTTATCCAATAATGGGGCCCCAGTTCCTGAACTCTTTCAACTATCGTAAAACTTATCAAACTCCTGTACATCCTCCACTCACAGTACCATCAGTCAGTTTATAGTACGATCAAAGCACTTCTTTACATCTTTTTTTGTTAAGTTTCTTAATTCATCTTTCGTTGTTCTCTCCTCTCACAATCTGAAGAAGTATTCACTGTTGACATCATCAAACGGGTCTATAAATCTAAAGGTTGTGATCAAGTCACCCAATCCTTTTCTTTATTCCGTGGTGGGCAAATTTATAGCCTATAACCTTTCCTTGCAAGTCAGCTCTCTTAATTCTGATACTATCTTTGTTGCCTTCCTCTGTACCTTCTCTATGAATTCTTTTGTACTTCACTAAATGCGATGACAAAACATGAGAAGCATATTCTAATTTTGGCCTAATGTAGGATGTGAACACCTTGCTGAACATTTCCTTATTCATATACCTGAACGCCATTCTAATGTTTGCCAGCAGACAAGTAATATCCAATACTATTATCCCGATGTGTCTCTCTAGAAAACACATTCCTATGGATTATATCCTTCTTGATATTCATATCTAGATCATCTTTCGTTGTGTTCCACCCTCACATATTTACATTTACACGGTTCAAATTCAATCAACTATATATAAGGATAACTTAAATGTTGATCAAAGTCTCCAAGTAGGATGATATAATCTTCGCTCATCGCTTCCCTCATGATCATAGAGTCACCCACAAACATCTTCAGGCAAGAACCCAGTTCTTCTGGCAAATCATATACGTAATTCGGGAAAAAATTAATAGTCGCGGAACATACCCTTGCAGAACGCCATTGGTGACTTCATTCCATTTCAACTTTTTATTGTTCCTTTCCTCTAAGATTATCTTTTATCCTTGGGAATGGTGTGTCCCTTATTCCTGTTAGAAGATACAGCTGCTGTATCAATCTCCTGCATGGTATAGTGTCAAATGCTTTCTGGCAGTCCACGTACAGACACTCTAAGCAGCATTCTGTTTTGTTAAACTGAGCTCACTCTCTCGTGGAAATCTGAGGGATTTGTTACATATGATTTCCTTTCCCTGAAAGCGTTCCTTCTCTTATAAATTCTCCATAACAAGGATCATCTGATTATCTTTCTCAGTACTTTACAGACAACGTTCGCCAGGAAGATCTGTCTTACGTATAACACATCGTATCCGTCTCCTTCATCAAAAGTAAGTAGTTACCTTTGTCTTTTCCACTCCCTCAACACTCTGTCTTTCTCTAGCGACAGCTTAAACTTACAGAGAAATTTCACTAAGGTTAAGACCCTTCAATAATCTGTTTAGGTCTTTTCTGGATATTTCATTGCTTCCCAAGACCCCTCACCTCATTTCATCTCAGTGGTGGTGAGTTAGTATCTTTCACAATGAACACACTCGCATATCCTCGCTCCACAGCTCATTCCTCTGATTCCTTTCGCCTTGTTAGCTACATCTTAATTGACAGTTTACTCTTGATGAATCTGTGGGAAAGATTCTCTTTCCGTTGTCAAAAAATCTTCCTTTCAAGGTTTCTTTCGTTCATCCTTTTTCTTGCTGTTATCGTTCCCTGTTCTCTCATACTATTTATTTGCGGCTGGCTGGGGTTCCTTCTGTCTCTCCTCCCAAGCACAACGTTAAGCTCCTTCGCTTCTTGCCGTCTTTAACCGTCCATTTCTCTCAAGCTTGGTTCTGCATTTGAGGCTAGAACGTTACTACTCCTTCCCAGCAAATTTCACAGAACTTTGAACGATAATGCCCTGGTTCCTGAGGGCTACTGAGTCCATTTTCTAATTTGTATTACCAGAGAAATTATTTTCTATGTAATTTCTACGATCCATACATCTCCTGTGAATCAATTTCATCAATGCTCTTTTTACGTCCTCATTTACCAAATGATCAAACTCCAGCAGTACATGATCACTTATTCCCGTGTGTGTATCATGTATAATATTCTCAATATCCATGCTGGGAGGTGTGAAGATGAGATCTGGAAGGGATGGTGATCAATGAAATACAGGCTTAGAAAACACTTCCTGTATTCACTATAAGATCTTGTCTCTCCATCACTCGTTGTCACTGTGAGAATCCAAGTTATCTTGGTCGATATCTTTAGAACTGGATTCTTCTGGCATCACTGCTTTGATAACTCTAAGATGCGCATGTCTTAATGTTTCATTTACTATCATTTCTTTCATTCCTAACTTTCAATGTTTGCTCCAGTTCATTAGAGTCTTGAAAAGGATAAGAACGCTACTATGTATGTCTTTCAGAGAGTTACACTATGTGGGTGTGTGTGTGCGTATATGTGTGTCTGTGTGTGTGTGTGTGTATGTGTGTGTGTGTGTGTGTGTGTGTGTGTGCATGTGTGTGTAGACACGTGAACACCATCCATGCAACTTCACTCACGTGTACATCAACCATACAACCACCTCACGTGGACACCAGCCTTACAACCATATTCACGTGGACACCAACCACACAACTACACTCACGTGGACACCAACCATGCAACCACATTCACGTGGACACCAACCATGCAACTACATTCACGTGGACACCAACCATGCAACCACATTCACGTGGACACCAACCATGCAACTACATTCACGTGGACACCAACCATGCAACCACATTCACGTGGACACCAACCATGCAACCACATTCACGTGGACACCAACCATACAACCACACTCACGTGGACACCAACCATGCAACTACATTCACGTGGACACCAACCATACAACCACATTCACGTGGACACCAACCATGCAACTACATTCACGTGGACACCAACAATACAACCACATTCACGTGGACACCAACCATACAACCACATTCACGTGGACACCAACCATACAACTACATTCACGTGGACACCAACCACACAACTACACTCACGTGGACACCAACCATACAACTACATTCACGTGGACACCAACCATACAACTACATTCACACTCACTCCTCTTAGCACAAGACGTGTTCAAGGATCATGCCGTCGTGTTTAAGGATCGCATCGTCGTGTTCAAGGATCATGCCGTCGTGTTTAAGGATCGCATCGTCGTGTTCAAGGATCATGCCGTCGTGTTCAAGGATCATGCCGTCGTGTTCAAGGATCATGCCGTCGTGTTCAAGGATCATGCCGTCGTGTTTAAGGATCGCATCGTCGTGTTCAAGGATCATGCCGTCGTGTTTAAGGATCGCATCGTCGTGTTCAAGGATCATGTCGTCGTGTTTAAGGATCGCACCGTCGTGTTCAATGGTCATGGTGTCGTGTTTAAGGATCGTACCGTTGTGTTCAATGCTCGTAGTCTCGTGTTCAAGGATCAGAATGGTATATATATATATATATATATATATATATATATATATATATATATATATATATATATATATATATATATATATATTTTTTTTTTTTTTTTTCTTTCTTTTAAACTATTTGCCATTTCCCGCGTTGGCGAGGTAGCGTTAAGAACAGAGGACTGGGCCTTTTTTGGAATATCCTCACCTGGCCCAATTCTCTGTTCCTTCTTTTGGAAAATTAAAAAAAAAAACGAGAGGGGAGGATTTCCAGCCCCCCGCTCCCTCCCCTTTTAGTCGCCTTCTACGACACGCAGGGAATACGTGGGAAGTATTCTTAATCCCCTATCCCCAGGGATAATATATATATATATATATATATATATATATATATATATATATATATATATATATATATATATATATATATATATATATATATATATATATATATATATATATATATATATATATATATATATATATATATATATATATATATATATATATATATATATATATATATATATATATATATATATATATATATATATAAATGGTACTGATAGCGGCTGCAGTGTAAGATATCAGAATCTGTAGGCTGAACTGGGAACTAATTTTGAAGTAGATTTTGAAGATGTGCAGCTGATCTATTCTTAACATTGTATATTTGTTCCGAACTTGGCCCATATGTCAAATGAGTTTTGATATCGATAAATGCAAAATTTAATTTCTTGTAGTATGAAGGAGGGGTAAGGGACAGTATGAATATTACTGGGTTACAAAAAGGTAAATGAAGATCAAACAGACTTCAAGAAATTATCTTCTCTCTTAACATTCACTAGTGGGGTCCCCACTTTAGATGTTGTGTCAAGGTTTGGTCATCCTGCTTGAAAAAAGACATAGACAGAATACCTAGGAAGAGTATAGCGTCAAGCCACCAAGATGATTCCTGAACTACTTAGAAACGGGAAAGATTAACAAGTGATCTAAATCAGGCATTCAAAATCACCAAAGGTTTTGATAATCTTGATCTAAGGCACAAGAATAGATTTGCCTGATTTTCATCGTAAGGCAAACGTTTCACTTCGAGTGAGGAGAAGTACCTTTTTTTACAACAGGAATAATTTACCAATTAGAGTAGTATAAAGCACATAGGTACAAATGTACATTCAAATACAGACTCGATAAGTACGAATGGACGAATGACAAATAAGATAAGATAAGATAAGATAAGATACTTTATTCGTCAAATTGTTGTACAAAATGTAATACAAAATGAAATTCGTTTTGGCTTTAGAGCTCCTTAGTAGTTGTAAAAAAAAAAAACATTAAAATATTAACAAGAAATATTGCATAGGTTATTTCATATAAAATGTTACTTTGCTATTGTGTACATGCGATATCAGCTTGTCACCATCCCTATCATGAACCATCACCTACAGTTATCATGAAACTTAAAGCTAGAAGTTATAGTGATGATAGATGTCATGACAGAGTAACAGTTGCTCCTTGATTGAACAAACGTTTACAGATATCTCTCATTGAATCACCTGTAGACCTTCTCACCATTACCACACTACTGTATGGGTTTATGTTCTCCTCTCTCACAAACAGCCTCGAAAGGACCCAAACGTCTGTTTTTGTTTTGAATTCCTTTGTTTTTCGTCTAATTCAGTGACAGAACAACCACAAGCTATAATGTGATATTAGCGGGAAATGTTTTAGAATAATGTGAGCAGGTGTTTCTATGGTAGAAGAACAGTGGATGAATAGCATACATTTATGAATATATCATGAAGGTGGACAACGCACAGAAGCTTAAGATGTTGTGTGAAGTGATATAACCCGACGAGTGTAGAACTCCTCCCCACGTAAGATACAAATAGGTAGTTACACACACACACACACACACACACACACACACACACACACACACACGCACACACACACACACAGCCAGAAGTAGAATATACATCTCAGGTTTGGTCATCGCATCTAAAGAAGCACGTGGAGCTAATAGAGAAGGTCCAGAAGAGAGCAACAAGGATGGTACCGGAATTAAGGGAAATAAGCTACAAGGAAAGACTAAAAGGCTTTAGATTTGCCCGTCTCCGAAGAGAGAAAAGTGAGAAGTGACCTGATCACAACCTTTTAAGTCTTTATAACAGATCGATGACGTGGACAGTGAACAGTTCTTCGAGAGATGTAGGGACAGAGCATTCAGAGAACATAACATGATATTAGCAAGAAAGTTGTTAAAAAATAGATGTAGAGAAGCACTTTTATAGTATAAGACTGTTGGGTGAATGGAACAGAATGACTGAGGACGTGGTTAATGCAGACAACATACTTAGATACAGAAGAGAATGTTGAGCATGTTCAAGAAATGGGGTCCCATGACTGTGTAAAACTCACACCCCGTAAGACATATGTAGCACACACACACACATACACATGGGTGTCTGTGGTATATAGTTTAACCTTATTGATCATGATGGAACAGGAGAAGCAGGGTAAGAGGAGCAGAAGGAGAAGTAGGAACAGGGGGAGTAGGACAGAAGCAGGAACAGAAGGAGGAACAGGAGAAGCAGGGTAAGAGGAGCAAGGACAGAAGCAGGAACAGAAGGAGGAACAGGAGAAGCAGGGTAAGAGGAGCAAGGACAGAAGCAGGAACAGAAGGAGGAACAGGAGAAGCAGGGTAAGAGGAGCAAGGACAGAAGCAGGAACAGAAGGAGGAACAGGAGAAGCAGGGTAAGAGGAGCAAGGACAGAAGCAGGAACAGAAGGAGGAACAGGAGAAGCAGGGTAAGAGGAGCAAGGACAGAAGCAGGAACAGAAGGAGGAACAGGAGAAGCAGGGTAAGAGGAGCAGAAGGAGAAGTAGGAACAGGGGGAGTAGGACAGAAGCAGGAACAGAAGGAGGAACAGGAGAAGCAGGGTAAGAGGAGCAAGGACAGAAGCAGGAATGGGAGGAATAGAAAAAGAAACAGGAGTAGAAGAAGTAGGAGAAGAAGCAGTAGTAGGAGGAGAAACAGGGGTAAGAGGAGCAAGGACAGAAGCAGGAACAGAAGGAGGAACAGGAGAAGCAGGGTAAGAGGAGCAAGGACAGAAGCAGGAACAGAAGGAGGAACAGGAGAAGCAGGGTAAGAGGAGCAAGGACAGAAGCAGGAACAGAAGGAGGAACAGGAGAAGCAGGGTAAGAGGAGCAAGGACAGAAGCAGGAACAGAAGGAGGAACAGGAGAAGCAGGGTAAGAGGAGCAGAAGGAGAAGTAGGAACAGGGGGAGTAGGACAGAAGCAGGAACAGAAGGAGGAACAGGAGAAGCAGGGTAAGAGGAGCAAGGACAGAAGCAGGAACAGAAGGAGGAACAGGAGAAGCAGGGTAAGAGGAGCAAGGACAGAAGCAGGAACAGAAGGAGGAACAGGAGAAGCAGGGTAAGAGGAGCAAGGACAGAAGCAGGAACAGAAGGAGGAACAGGAGAAGCAGGGTAAGAGGAGCAAGGACAGAAGCAGGAACAGAAGGAGGAACAGGAGAAGCAGGGTAAGAGGAGCAAGGACAGAAGCAGGAACAGAAGGAGGAACAGGAGAAGCAGGGTAAGAGGAGCAAGGACAGAAGCAGGAACAGAAGGAGGAACAGGAGAAGCAGGGTAAGAGGAGCAAGGACAGAAGCAGGAACAGAAGGAGGAACAGGAGAAGCAGGGTAAGAGGAGCAAGGACAGAAGCAGGAACAGAAGGAGGAACAGGAGAAGCAGGGTAAGAGGAGCAGAAGGAGAAGTAGGAACAGGGGGAGTAGGACAGAAGCAGGAACAGAAGGAGGAACAGGAGAAGCAGGGTAAGAGGAGCAGAAGGAGAAGTAGGAACAGGGGGAGTAGGACAGAAGCAGGAACAGAAGGAGGAACAGGAGAAGCAGGGTAAGAGGAGCAGAAGGAGAAGTAGGAACAGGGGGAGTAGGACAGAAGCAGGAACAGAAGGAGGAACAGGAGAAGCAGGGTAAGAGGAGCAAGGACAGAAGCAGGAACAGAAGGAGGAACAGGAGAAGCAGGGTAAGAGGAGCAGAAGGAGAAGTAGGAACAGGGGGAGTAGGACAGAAGCAGGAACAGAAGGAGGAACAGGAGAAGCAGGGTAAGAGGAGCAAGGACAGAAGCAGGAACAGAAGGAGGAACAGGAGAAGCAGGGTAAGAGGAGCAAGGACAGAAGCAGGAACAGAAGGAGGAACAGGAGAAGCAGGGTAAGAGGAGCAGAAGGAGAAGTAGGAACAGGGGGAGTAGGACAGAAGCAGGAACAGAAGGAGGAACAGGAGAAGCAGGGTAAGAGGAGCAGAAGGAGAAGTAGGAACAGGGGGAGTAGGACAGAAGCAGGAACAGAAGGAGGAACAGGAGAAGCAGGGTAAGAGGAGCAGAAGGAGAAGTAGGAACAGGGGGAGTAGGACAGAAGCAGGAACAGAAGGAGGAACAGGAGAAGCAGGGTAAGAGGAGCAAGGACAGAAGCAGGAACAGAAGGAGGAACAGGAGAAGCAGGGTAAGAGGAGCAAGGACAGAAGCAGGAACAGAAGGAGGAACAGGAGAAGCAGGGTAAGAGGAGCAAGGACAGAAGCAGGAACAGAAGGAGGAACAGGAGAAGCAGGGTAAGAGGAGCAGAAGGAGAAGTAGGAACAGGGGGAGTAGGACAGAAGCAGGAACAGAAGGAGGAACAGGAGAAGCAGGGTAAGAGGAGCAAGGACAGAAGCAGGAACAGAAGGAGGAACAGGAGAAGCAGGGTAAGAGGAGCAAGGACAGAAGCAGGAACAGAAGGAGGAACAGGAGAAGCAGGGTAAGAGGAGCAAGGACAGAAGCAGGAACAGAAGGAGGAACAGGAGAAGCAGGGTAAGAGGAGCAGAAGGAGAAGTAGGAACAGGGGGAGTAGGACAGAAGCAGGAACAGAAGGAGGAACAGGAGAAGCAGGGTAAGAGGAGCAAGGACAGAAGCAGGAACAGAAGGAGGAACAGGAGAAGCAGGGTAAGAGGAGCAAGGACAGAAGCAGGAACAGAAGGAGGAACAGGAGAAGCAGGGTAAGAGGAGCAAGGACAGAAGCAGGAACAGAAGGAGGAACAGGAGAAGCAGGGTAAGAGGAGCAAGGACAGAAGCAGGAACAGAAGGAGGAACAGGAGAAGCAGGGTAAGAGGAGCAGAAGGAGAAGTAGGAACAGGGGGAGTAGGACAGAAGCAGGAACAGAAGGAGGAACAGGAGAAGCAGGGTAAGAGGAGCAGAAGGAGAAGTAGGAACAGGGGGAGTAGGACAGAAGCAGGAACAGAAGGAGGAACAGGAGAAGCAGGGTAAGAGGAGCAGAAGGAGAAGTAGGAACAGGGGGAGTAGGACAGAAGCAGGAACAGAAGGAGGAACAGGAGAAGCAGGGTAAGAGGAGCAAGGACAGAAGCAGGAACAGAAGGAGGAACAGGAGAAGCAGGGTAAGAGGAGCAGAAGGAGAAGTAGGAACAGGGGGAGTAGGACAGAAGCAGGAACAGAAGGAGGAACAGGAGAAGCAGGGTAAGAGGAGCAAGGACAGAAGCAGGAACAGAAGGAGGAACAGGAGAAGCAGGGTAAGAGGAGCAAGGACAGAAGCAGGAACAGAAGGAGGAACAGGAGAAGCAGGGTAAGAGGAGCAGAAGGAGAAGTAGGAACAGGGGGAGTAGGACAGAAGCAGGAACAGAAGGAGGAACAGGAGAAGCAGGGTAAGAGGAGCAGAAGGAGAAGTAGGAACAGGGGGAGTAGGACAGAAGCAGGAACAGAAGGAGGAACAGGAGAAGCAGGGTAAGAGGAGCAGAAGGAGAAGTAGGAACAGGGGGAGTAGGACAGAAGCAGGAACAGAAGGAGGAACAGGAGAAGCAGGGTAAGAGGAGCAGAAGGAGAAGTAGGAACAGGGGGAGTAGGACAGAAGCAGGAACAGAAGGAGGAACAGGATTGGGAGGAATAGAAAAAGAAACAGGAGTAGAAGAAGTAGGAGAAGAAGCAGTAGTAGGAGGAGAAACAGGGGTAAGAGGAGCAAGGACAGAAGCAGGAACAGAAGCTGCAGGAGAAGCAGGAGGAGTAGGAGGAGGAAGAGTAAGTGGAAGAGCATGTGGAGGAGCAGTAGCAGAAGGAGAAGCAGGAGCCAGAGGAGCTGGGGTAGGAGAAGGAATAAGAGGAGAAAGAGAAGGAGGATCAGGAGGAGGGATTGGGGAGGAATGGGATGAAGAGTAGGAAGGATACCAGAAGAATGGTGACGAAGATTAAGATAATGAGAGGAAGAAGGAGGATGTCTATCTGTTGAAGGGGATGTCCATATGGACGTCCATGTGTTGGAGGAGGATGTCCACCTGTTGGGTGTTGGATGATGAGGTCCAGGTATGGAATGAAGACGTTCAGGTATTGCATGAAGACACCAGGTATTGAATGAAGACGTCCCGGTATTGGAGGAAGACGTTCAGGTATTGGAGGAAGACTGTCACGTGCACCCCTGCATGAAACCCTCCAGCCGCCTGCCAGTTTGATGAACGCACGTGTGTTCAGCAGAACTCTGTGTTCAGCATCACTGCAACATCTTACTCTCCCTGCAATACGCACTTCAGTCTTAATACAACACTACAAAATAATCAACAAACAAAATAGACTGTGATTAAGATGTACAACGAATTCGTTGTATCACATAACTGTCGGAGTAAAGATAGTGTATTATTCCTTCCTCAGGCCAGGGAGGCGACACTGAGGCGTCTGGTCAACAGCTGTTCGCACACGGGAAGTTAAGTGATCCTTGATAACAAATGGTCCAGCGGTCCCGGACGTGTTAACACTATCAGCTTGATGGTACGATCCTCGAACACGACGGTACGATCCTTGAGCATGATGGTACGATCCTTGAGCAAGACGGTACGATGGTACGATCCTTGAGCACGATGGTACGATCCTTGAGCACGATGGTACGATCCTTGAACACGACTGTACGATCCTTGAGCATGATGGTACGATCCTTGAACACGACTGTACGATCCTTGAGCATGATGGTACGATCCTTGAGCAAGACGATACGATCCTTGAGCATGATGGTACGATCCTTGAACAAGACGGTACGATCCTTGAACACGACGGTACGATCCTTGAGCAAGACGGTACGATCCTTGAGTAAGACGGTACGATCCTTGAGCAAGACGGTACGATCCTTGAACACGATTGTTCAACTCTTGAACAAGACGATACAATCGTTGAACACGACTGTACAGTTCTTGAGCAAGAGGTACGATCCTTGAGCAAGACGGTACGATCCTTGAACACGACTGTTCATTTCTTGAACAAGACGATAGGATCCTTGAACACGACTGCACAGTTCTTGAGCACGACGGTACGATCCTTGAGCACGACGGTACGACCCTTGAGCACGACGGTACGACCCTTGAGCACGACGGTACGATCCTTGAGCACGACGGTACGATCCTTAAGCAAGACGGTACGATCCTTCAGCACGAAGGTACGGCCCTTGGACACAACGGTAGGACCTTTGAACACGACGATACGACCCGTAGGTACGTTACGTAACCTTTGATTTCAAGCCTTAAGGGCCAGGAAGGGTCAGGTCACCACAGTATTATACTCGAGGATTGTAACGTGATGCTCAAGGGTCATAACATTTTGCTCAAGGGTTGTAACGTGGTTTACAGTGATTGTAACGTTGTGTTCAAGAGGTGAAGGTGACAGAAGGTCGGCCATATCAAAATCTGTTGCAAGTCATCTGTCAACTGTAGTGCCTGAAATATAAGGTACAGTCCACTCTCCATGTTCACCTCCGTTGACCTCTCACTCTCCCCCCGAGTGAGGCCAGCGAGAGGAAGCTGTGTGATACCCTCTCCCCTGATGTAGCCTCCGCTGAGACAGAATTTGAAGACTCGCCCTGAGAGTGAAGCCAGCGAGAGGAAGCTGTGTGATACCCTCTCCCCTGGTGTAGACTCTGTTGAGACGGCGGACTTAAAGCTCTGTGATGCCCTCTCCCCTGGTGTAGCCTCCGTTGAGACAGAAGTTTTGAAGACTCTCCGTACGAGTGAGACCAGCGAAAGGAGGCTGTGTGATACCCTCTCCCTGGTATAGACTCCGTTAAAGCGGAGGAAGTGAAGTCTCTCCCTACGAGTGAGTCTAGTGAGAGAGAGCTGTGTGATACCCTCTCCCCTGGTGTAGACTCCGTTGAGACTGAGGATTTGTCTCGTACCCATTCAAGAGAGAAGACTCTCCCTGAGGATGAAACTAGTGAGGAGAAGCTGTGTGATACCTCCTGTGCTGGTTTTGAGTCCGTATAAGAATCAGTGGGTGATTGCGTGCCTGTAGATTAGCACATGATCAATCAACTCCAGTTGACTCCCAAACCAGGATTATCCACGTATACTTAACAACCCACATCTTCATGAACTGTGTTATCCTAATCATCATTATTCAGGATACAGTTCAAGCTCTTCCAGATTTTCATTCACACATGACCCTACCACTCCCCGGCCACGTCATATCCTCAATCGCCACGTCACCAGCCCTTCCTTTGAAACCTCAAGGTTCAAGATTCCATCCCTACGTTGAAAACAGTCACAGCAAATTGCCCAACTCCTCTCAAAATGCATTTCTTTCTTTTTTACTCCTGGAGCACTTGCACTAACAGTCACTCAGTTCTCGTCGTTTACTTTCTTTTTCACCCATATAAAAGACTGTGTATTTCAATTCATTGGAAATTATTACGCTTAAAAATTTGGTATGGTAATGGGTAACCCTCTTTCACCTGTACTAAGTAATTCTTATATGGAATTCTATGAAACAAAATTACTAAAGGATATCTTATCTTCTAATGCAATTTGGTTTAGGTATGTAGATGATGTTCTTTGTGTTTGGCCAACAAAAGAAAACACTTCAAAACATTTCTCCCCTTACTTAACAATTTAGTACCTTCCATCAAATTTACTGTAGAAAATGAAAATAATGGTGTGTTACCATTCTTAGATTGCATGATCCATAGGCAAGGAAACAAGTTTAAGTTTAGCATAGACAGATTTAAATTATCATCATTTCAATCTATGTTCCTTAGGGCATTATGTATTTGCAGTTCAGAGTTTATTGATGATGAGTCAAAGATATATTCTTTTAGATCTAAGTTAAAGTACCCTAGATCTTTCATTGGTAAATCTTTAAGTTAGTAAAGAAATCCTTTTATAGAGATGAACCCAAACCTCCCATTGACACCAAGAATCTTTTGATTTTCCCTTTTGATAATAATTTCACTTTACTCCTCATGTTGCTTAAATCCTTTAATGTAAATGTTGCCTTCAGCAACAATGATACTATAAAGAATATCTGAATCAGGAACGCATCAGAAAATTCTCCTGGATGCATCTGTAAAGTGCTAGGTAGAAATTGTGATAAGTTTTATGTAGGGCAGACTGGTACGGATCTTTCTTTTAGGCTTAGACAACATAAATATAGTATAAGAACAGGAGAAGAATTGAACTGTTTACTCACGTTAAAAACTATGATCATTGTATTGACTGGAGTAATGCCATCTCAGTTAACTCTAACTCCAGTACCACGGGAAATATCACTGAATCTTCTATCATTAGTTACACAAAGAATTATAACCTTAATATTAGTGAACGTCTATACATATTGGATAACTTTATTGTTGATAAAATTTGTAATTAATTCCCGTTCTTGTCCACATAACATGCTTATGATACGCTCGTTGTCTGTCTTGGACAATCACTTTTTTTACCAAATGGCGTCCTAGCTACGTCTCATCATTGTATATCAACTGACCCATATTTCTTTCTTGCATCTCCTCTGATGATGTGGTTTTTACACGAAAGTGCACATCATTCCCCGTGGACTTATAGGAATATACTTGATCACGCGCAAAATTGTAATCCTTTCTAATATATATATATATATATATATATATATATATATATATATATATATATATATATATATATATATATATATTCTTATTTATTATATTGAATCGCCGTCTCCCGCGTTAGCGAGGTAGCGCAAGGAAACAGACGAGGAATGGCCCAACCCACCCACATACACATGTATATACATAACCGCCCATACACGCACATGTACATACATATCCATTTCAACGTACACATACACATACATACACAGACATACATATATATACATATGTACATATTCATACCTGCTGCCTTCATCCATTTTCGTCGCCATCCCGCCACGCATGAAATAGCAGTCACCCACTTTTGTAAGAAATTCAACCACAATACTATCCACTCCAGTCGCCTTGTCACTTTTCATCTCATTCAAGGCTTTCACCGATTCTTTTTTCTCATCAAACCATTTTCCATGACTCTCTCACTTAGCATATCTGCCAGACACCCTATATATGCCACCCTATCGTGAAACATATTCAACAGTCCTCGAAAGCACTCACTTCACCACCTTTTCAGCTGACCACATCTTCCCATTTTCCCATTTGCGCCCATCACCAATGTTCCTATTAGTACTCATGTTTTTCTCACACTATTAACCTTCCAAAACATTTTCCCTGAAGTTTGCTCATACTCGCTCTCATTTTCCCTCTGTTTCAATTCCTGCACCTTCCTCTCAGCCCGGAAATATCTTGGGAGTTCGAAGCTGTGTCGCTTTCCAGCCTATGTCTTTTTTTTTTAAGTAGATTGACCATGAATGGGGAAAACCAGTGAATTGTGAAGAGTAAGGATGATTTCTCTGGACTTCAATTTGAAGGCCCTACCTAAGAATCCAAGAATTTTGTTCGTTCTTTTACGCCTTCTGTGCACTGCTGACTTAGTTTTAGGTCACCAGAGATTATTGCACCTATGTCTTTTTCCTCTCACCCTTTGTAGTTAAACAAAATTCATACACTAGTTTACTGTTTTGTTTTTGTTACCGATATTTAAAACCTTGTAGTCAGCGACATTAAAATTGTTTCTCACCTATTAGCCTCGTTCACCGGTCTGTCTTTGTAGGTTTGAAGCTGTAGATCTTCAAGTTCGATTTTAGATTTGCTTCACAGCTTTTAATCATCAGTGATATTGATAATCTAGTAATGTAGTCCCTCATCATCATTAATACATATATGAGAAATAGAACCGGTCCCAAGACTGATCCTTGAGGCACTCCACTTATTACGTACAACCGTTCTGAGTCTTGACCATCAAATCATTACTTTCTGTTTACGGCCAGTCAGCCAAATTTCCATTCACAAACGTGCAACCTCATTAGTTCCATGTGACTTTATATTTGCTTGTAACCTTAGATGCGGAATGTTATCAAATGCTTCTTTACATTCTAGATAGATGACATCAACTGCTTTACTTTTGTCATTTCTGTTGATCATATCATGAAAGAAATCAGACAGAATTATAAGGCATGAGCGATTTCGTCGAAAACCATACTGAGAACAGTTTAAGTGGTGGTCCGTTACATAGTTGACAATTCTATCTCGAACGATGGTTTTCATAAGTTGCCCAACTACAGACATTAAGTAGATTGGACGAAAATTTCCGGACAGTGACTTATTACCTTTTTTTTATATAGGCGTGACACTGGCAAACTTCTATTCATCTAGACCTTTTTCCTTTGCAAATGAGTTACTGAAAAGGGCCGTCAAGGGCTTTTCTATCTCATTTTTCGCCTCTTTCATTGTTCTCAGATGAGACCTATCAGGGCATGCCGTTTCATTTATTTTCATTCCGTTATTTGCGATTGTATGGCTTTAGCTTTCATGTCAATTTGTTGAAGAATGTTCACCTCTCTTATCAATGAAACTGGATTTCGGGACATTAGCCGTGTCTTCGAGAAGCGACAAAGTCCATGGCACACCCACCGGACTGAGGTTGGGACACACGTAAAAACACTAGAAGTCTAGTGTGTGTTGTATCTTTTAACCTCCGTGTGGCTCAGGTGGCCGGACGCCCTGCTCAGGGTTTACATCTGACCCGTGGTGTATAAATGTCTGCCCTTCCATCGACATCTTTTTATCTATATATACATTCTCTCTCTCTCTCTCTCTCTCTCTCTCTCTCTCTCTCTCTCTCTCTCTCTCTCTCTCTCTCTCTCTCTCTCTCTCTCTCTCTCTCTCTCTATATATATATATATATATATATATATATATGTACATATATAGGCTTCTCTTGCAACTGTTATGTTAATCTACGACTTGAAGACACTGCCTGAAGGCTCCATCCAGAGCCATTATCCACATCCATCTCTTGGAAGAGTCTTCAGATGCCATTTTCCACATATACTGTCTCGAGCTATTACCATGAGACATAATATCAAAATGTGCCTCCTAGGGTCACTACCAAGAGCCACTATCCAGACTTTCTTCCTAGAGCTACTACTTGGGACCACATCCTGGTGCCACTTTCCAGTCCTACCTCGTGGAAGCACTGCCTAGAGCCACTACCTGGAGCAACTTTCCACTCCTGCTTCCTGGAGCCACAGCACAGAACCACTGCCTCCAGCACTGGTCAAAATATTAGCATTTGCAGTGGATTCTGCCATTCATGTTGGTCCGTTGGGGAAATATGTAAAAAGAAACAAGTTGAAATGTTTTTTTTTCTCTGTGATCACCAGAAAGATTTTCAGGAAACTGAAGTGTTAATAAAGCATTTAAATTGCATATCAAGTGCTCTCATGATTAGCAGGAGTCGTCCATGATTAAAAGGAGAAAATCTGTTTTGATCTATAAAGAACCAGTACACGGAGCCGTTGCCACTAATCACAAGCGGAACCACTGCTCGGATCCTCTATCCAGACCCACTAGCTGGAATAAAGCCTGGAATCGATACCTTGAACAAGTACCTGGAGTCGCTACCATTACTTGGAGCCACTGACCCTCTTCATCACCCAAAGCCATTGTTCAACCTGAGTTTCCTGAGGCCACAACTTTACCTCTTATCTGGAGCCACCACCTGGAGCCACCACCTGGAGCCACCACCTGGGGCCACCACCTGGAGCCACCACCTGGAGCCACCACCTGGAGCCACCACCTGGAGCCACCACCTGGAGCCACCCACTCCATGTATCACCTAAAGCCTCTGTTCCAGCCAGGTGTCTGAAGTTAGGCGTCTCATTACCCTGGCGCTGCCTGGTGTGTACCCATACGTTCTCATACTAATGACGACTTTCGTCAGGGTGTCAACGGGTCAATGGCCTTCCATCAAAAGATCTAAAGCTCGTCAACGGGCCAGTGATCCGTTAGCTGGGCAGTGCTGTGTCGGGTGACGAAAAAGGTGTCAGCTGGCCAGTGGCCCGTCAACTTGGCAGTGGCGTTTCAAGTAGCTAAGGGCATGTCAACTGACTAGAGAAGTGTCAGCTGGCCAGAGGTGTGTCAAATGGCCGGGGGCGTTGTCAGTAGGTTATGAACAACGCCATCAGGTTGGGAATGCTACCATGGTGCCAAAGGCATATCTCTGGACCAGGGGTGTTGTCACCAGGACAAGGATGGCATTGAGGGACAAAAAAAAATGATGTTAAATGGCCTGAAGTTAATATGTCAGCTAGACAGGAGTGGTGTTATCGGTCAAAGATAGTGGAGATAGTTTGAAAATGGCGTCAAAGAACCCTAATTGGTGGGAAAAAGTGTTTAGGATGGTTAAAAACAGGCTGAGAGTGTTAATAAGACCTGATTAGTGGAATCAGGGCAAGGATTGCGTGGAAAGGCCATGGATGGTGTACACAGACCCAAGATGGCGTAAACAGGCCAAGGACAGTGTCAACAAGCCAAAGACGATACAAACAGGCCAAGGTGGCACCTGTGAAGCAAGATTAATGTACGAGAGCAAGAGATGGCTTCAGGAGATCCAAGGTTGGCCAGATGGGGGCCATAGATAATCTCATGGAGTTGAAGATGACTCCAATGACCAAGGATGACTTCAAGGGGCTAAGGATGGCCTCGAGGGACCAAAGAAGACCTTGATGGCCCAAGGATGGCCTCAGTGAGCGAAGAAATACTTCACAGGGCCAACGGACGGTCCCGGTGGGGCAAGGGAGGCCTCGGGGGTTAGTGGATAGCCTCGTGGGGCCAATTTTGGCCTCAAGCGGCCAAAAATGACTTGTCCAGAATGACCCTAGAGAGGTAAGGATGATCTCAGAAGGCCAAGGATGGCCTTAAAGGACTAACAGGGAGCTAAGAGTCGCCCCAGTGTGTCAAGAATTATCGCAAAGGACCAAAAATAGTCTTGGGTGAGGCTGGGGGGGAAGGGGGTCAAAGATGGTCTTAGGGGGACCATGAATGGCCTCATATAGGCCAAGGTTGGCGGTCGTGGCCCTCGAACCTGTGACCTGGCTATTTTGCCTCATCGATCTACCTGTTTCTCTACCTGAAGCAGAGCCTGATAGGGGAAGGCAACTCTGCTTCATGCCGGAGACTCTGTATGTGTGTGTGTGTGTGTGTGTGTGTGTGTGTGTGTGTGTGTGTGTGTGTGTGTGTGTGTGTGTGTGTGTGTGTGTGTGTGTGTGTGTGTGTGTGTGTGTGTGTGTGTGTGTGTGTGTGTGTGTGTGTGTGTGTGTGTGTAATTTAGAGCTACTGCTCTATGCACAGTCCTCTTGCCTTCGGTGGTCCCTCCTCATCCATGAAGAGTCGTCTCTAAAGAGTCTACAGGAGAGCCAGATGGTGAGGGAGGGAGTGGTGCAGGAGCGTCAGGAGTGGTGCGGGGGGACATGTGAGTGTCTGGACGCGGCCAGATGTACTCAGTGACTGGTAATGAGAGGAGGCGGACCCTTCGGACTCCCGGGGCCCAGAGCTGCAGCGGGCCAGCGCATCCTCGTGGGCTGGCAGGTGGCAGAGACACGCCCACCACTGCGCCAGCGCATCGTCAACTGCGCCGACGTGATGTGGAGTCTGCGTGCTACTGACCTCATGTGGATGATTCCGTACCTGCTTTTGAAAGTCAGGGACTGTGGGAGACCAGCCAGGGATGGTGGGGGACTTACAAGGGACTGTGGGAACCAGCCAGGGATTGTGGGGACTAGCCAGAGACTGCGGAGACTGGCCAGGGACTATGGAGACCGGCAGGGACTCTGGAGATCAACCAGGTACCTTGGAGACCAGTCAGGGATTCTTGGGACCAGTCAGGGGCTCAGTAGGCCAGCCATGAATTGTGGGGACCAACCAGATATTGTGGAGACCGGCCAGGCACTGTGCGGACCGGCCAAGAACTATGAAGACCATCTAGGGACTATATGGACCAGCCAGGGACTATGTGGACCAGCCAGGGACTATGTAGATCAACCAGGGACTAAGGAGACCAGCCAGGGACTCCGGGGACCAGCCATAGACCGTGGAGATGGGTCAGGGGCTGTGGGAACCAACCATCGACCGTGGAGACTGACCATAGACTGTGGAGACTAATCAATGACTGTGGAGATCATCCTTGGACTGTGGAGACCAGCCAGGAACTGCCAGGACCAATCAAGGACTGTGGAGACCAGCTAGGGACTGTGGAGACCAGCCAGGGAGAGTGGAGGCCAGCTATGGACAACGGAAATCAGTCATGGACTTTGGGGATCAGCTAGGGATTGTAGGGACCAGCCATAGACTGTGAAGATTAGTCGGGGACTGTGAGAACCAACCAGGGACTGTGGGGACTGACCATGGACTGTGGAGACTGACCATGGACTGTGGAGACTAGCCAGAGACTGTGGAGATAATCTGGGACTGTGGAGACAAGTCAGGGATTATGGAGACCACCCAGAGACTTGTGGAGACCGGCTTAGGATTGTGAAGGCCAGTCAGGGACTATGGGAACCAGTCAGGGACTTTGGGGATCAGCCAGGGATTTTAGGGACCAACCATAGACTGTGGAGACTGGCCAGGGACTGCGGAGGCTAACCAGGGACTGCGAGGACCAGTCAGGGACTGTGGAGTCTAGCCGGGGACTGTGGAGAGTGGCCAGGGATTGTAGAAACCAGCCAAGGGCAGTGAGGACCAGAAAGGGACTGTGGGGACCAGTCACACGAAAGGACAAGATCCGACGATGAAAGTAATTGTAGCACATGTTTGTATTCTTTTTACACAGGCTGGATGGCAAATACCAGTGTCAGCAGGTGTGTGCCACCTGTGGTTCTTGCCTTGTGTCAAGTTTTTCTCGTCGTTTTACACAGTCAGATATTCACGGGCTCACCGTCTTGCTCTGCCTCATTGATTCCCAGCTGGGACTAACATATACTGGGACGGAAGGACTTGAACTTTCCAGTTATATTTGAGATTCGGATTTGCATTTAGGGTTGCTAGACCCTCCACTGTGTATGCTTGTGCAAGGCTTCCCTTCCCTGCCCCAAACACTCCTCGCCAGATAACGATTAATAAGAGGGATTACAGGGTATTAGAGGGGATCAAACAGGGGATTAGTAGGGGACTGAGGTACCTACCAAAATGCACACCAACAGAGCCTCTGCCCCTCACCCCCTACTCCCAGGCGGGCTGAGCCAGGCCGCTGGCCGGGGACCCATTCCCACCCACCGCCCGCCTCCCTCCGGCCCTATACCTTGCATAAGGAACCCTACAGCAGCTGAGGAACACGCCAGATTCATTCTTCACTCGCACTCTGCTTTCATACCAGTCTTGTGAGACGTGTGGCAACGCTTGATCTCTGCGGGGAAATGTGACGTGGTGAGCCGGTAACGTCAGGTGAACTTACCGTGTACGTCACTGTTCTCTGGTTGACGCCAGCCACCGTCACAACGTACGGTCGGTCGTCATCCTACGGTGCTCGCAAGTCAAGGTGTTTCCGTCACAGATTAAGATGGCACTAGATAATAACAGCCTTTGTAACCTGGATCAATATGGTTTCCGGAGGGGTAGATGCACCGGCCCCGCAATCGCGATCCCTGCAGTAAAACTTGCAGTGAGTCAGACAATCCACAGGTATGGAGTCACGTATGGTGTCAGTGTGATGAGTTGTCTTTACAGTGCACAGCATTTATAGTAATGTGTGTCTGCCTATAACATAATGAATGTTATGTTAGCCATACACTGAAGCAACAGGCCAGTCACAAGGGTCCGTGTGTGGGACAGACCGTCCCGGACCATACTGAAGACCATGACATTAGACACAACACACAGGAACAACTCCACACCAGTGTGGCCCAACACGGCTGCCATGATCCCCAGTGATGGATGGCAGGAGTGGACAACATATAATCTTCGTCGTTTCTTCGTTTCTATGTCTCACTGTAACGGTTGTCTGGTTGTGAAGTGTTGGTAAAGCCATGGCGCTTCCTCACAGTAAAGAAATCTGCTGAACTCTGGCAACAAACGCTGTCAGTGATGAATGAAAACAAACGTGGCGATGAAATGTAGTGACTAACACTGTCACTGACGAATAGAAATAGAAAGACTGAGGAAGAGTGACCACAAACGCTGCTTCAAGAATGAAGAAAGGTCTTGGTAATTAATGAGACACACGGCTTGCAATTCTTGCCACCGTACACAAACCCGAGGAGGAAGACTAGTAAAGTCGCTACTCTCTGGAGTGTTGAAAAAAAGTCAGCTTAGTGAGGTCACGAAAAGTGCACTTTATGAGTAAAGTGAGTGGAAGAGGAGGCAGACCACAAGAGTTTGTTTATGTGCGTGTGTGTGTGTGTGTGTGTGTGTGTGTGTGTGTTTATGGTGTGTGTGTGTGTGTGTGTGTGTGTGTGTGTGTGTGTGTGTGTGTGTGTGTGTGTGTGTGTGTGGTCTTTCCTGAAAAGGAGGGTCAGTGAGTAGGATCGTTCGAAGCTCTTGCTCAATAGGCCACCCCACTCTGTGCTCAGAAGTGGAACTTTCACACACACACACACGCACACACACACACACACAAACACACACATATTTGCATATACACACATTACCACAAAATTCAAAATGTATAAACCATAGACAGTACTTTATAAAACTTCCTGCACTGTGTAGATACGCTTTACAAGTGTTCATCCAAGGCGTAGAAGTAGTATCCAGCCCCACCTTCATCTTATGCTGTTTTGTGATGAATTAACTAGTTACTATCATGACTTCCCAGTTCTTTAATTTCCCAGCTACATAATCTCAACTGGGTGGAGGTTTGAATTCAATAAACCGTTCTTAATTTATTGATTTATTTATTTATAAACATACATACCGTGGTTAAGTGGTTAGCCCATTGAGAACTTGTCATCCCCCTCTATGCCACATCTTTCCAAATCGCTTTATCCCTTTCACGCCTCACACTTCAGCATGTCTGGGCCCCGATCATTCAAAGTATCTTTCCTTACATCTCTCCATCTTCAATTCCGGTTCCCCCTACTCCTTTTGCCCCCCAGTTCAGACATACATATCGTCTATGTCAGCCACCTTTCACTCATCCTCTCCATACGTCCAAACCATTTTCGGACACACACTACAGTTCCCTCAACTATATTCCTCGCACTACCACTAGCATTTCCAAATCGATCGACCCTTCTCATGCCACGTCATGTCCTCAAGCAATTCATTTTCAACACGCGCTCCTCCCGAAATTCTCTGTATATGACCCACACCTCGCATCCATAAAATACCGTCAGGAGGACTACATCATCAAATATACCCATCTTTGTCATTACTGACAGTAGCCTCGCTTCACAAACTCCTCACTGCACCCAGGACCTAAACCCACTCACTCATCCCGTGGCTTACTTCATCTTCCAAGGATTCTTCCTCTGTTATCTATAACCCCAGGTGTCTAAAGCGTTTCGCTTCCTTCAGGTTTTCTCCTTTCAAAATAACACTCCAACCAACTGTCTCTCCCCAGATAATCTAAACGACCTTATCTTTATTCATATAAACACAACTGTCTCCTCTTGCACACTCTCTCCAAACTCGGACACCAACTTCTGCAATTTCTCACCATAGCCGAGTTATCAAGAAACATCAACTGACTCACCTGGCAGGCCCCCCTTCGTCTTAGCAGACTACGAAGCCGCCAGTTTCTCCATGACCCTCGCATTTACTTCCCTCACATCCCGTTCATAAACAGATTAAACAACCGTAGTGACAACACACAATCCCTAAAGCAGACCCACCTTCACCTGGAACCGCTCATATTCCTCTCGTCCTAATAGCACATGCCTATATCTCACACCACACATTCGTAACACTTTTCAAAAAGCATTTCGTTAACCCTATTATACGTTTCGCCAGATCTTTAAATGCCACATACAGATCTTTCTTTTTCTTTATGTGTTTATTTCACAGACTCTTTAGATGAAACATTGTTCCACCTCTGCATGATGTATCGTACATTCCACCACCCTCTCAGTCACCATCACGTGTGCCTCTGTACTTAGAACATTCACTTTTGTGCCCCTTGCCTTTACGCAGTGGCACTATACAGGCATTGCTGCAATCTTCGGCCACCTCACCTTTATTCATACATACATTGAAAAGCCTAACTAACCATTCAACAACACTCTTTGTTATACATCATCGTTCGCGAGGCATTCACCATCTCTTTCCATTTCAACACACCGTTTGCCATGACTCCCTCGCTTCACGTACCAGGCATCCCGCATCTGCCATCTTGTCATCTAACACATTCAACAGTTTTTCAAAATACTCATTCCATCTCCTTTGTCACCTCTTCTTCACCTGTTACCACCTCCCTATATGCTCTCTTTACCGATATTCCCATTTCATACCTCTTGTTCTCCACACGCATTTACTTAAAGTACCTGAAGTTCACTGACGCTTTCTCACCCCAACTCTCATTTTCTTTATTTTTCAGCTCCTGCATCTTACTCTTGGCCTCAGGCCATTTTCTCCTGTACATCTACCACTCATTTGAACTCCTTGCATATAGGTAGCTCCTATCCACTTCCCATTTCTCTTGCACTAACAACTTAGTTTTCTCTTCCACCACTCATTGCTCTTTCTCACATGAACTCGTCCCAACTTTCTCATGCTACACACTTCCCTCACCCACGCCAACATTGCTTCCTTGAACAGCACTCATTCCTCGACCACTCCCTTGGTTACGTTTAATCTCACCTCTTGCCATTATTCACCCGATCTTCCCCACCGTATTTTCACACAAGCCTCTTGTCTCTTCTCACACGCTTTTACCACTCTCTTCCCACCCATATAAATTTCCCATCTCCCTAAGCCATGGCTAACTTTCATTCTCGTATCCACCAAGAAGTGATCAGTCATCCCGACATCTGCCCTCACAACATATTTACATCATAAGGGCTCTCTTCAACACGTCTATCAATCAGCACATAAACCAAAAATTCCCGCAGAAATATATCCCACTCAATAAGATCTACTACTTATAGATGTTTCTTTTTAAACCTAATATTCCCAATTACCGGTTCTCCATTAGTGTATACACTTATATATGATGATCACACTTGTTCGGTTTAGTTTGACAAGTAATTTTTCTATACATGTGGCACGACATGTTTCGTGGAGACAACCCACTTCATCAGGTGCCAGTACTTGACATAGTTATCTAAATCCCATCACACTTTGTTCCCGCCGTACAACACTAATCGATCTAGGCCCAGCACTGTCAGCTACGTATGGTCGTACCCCTGGCCAACAAAAGAAAATTTACAAACATTT
This sequence comes from Panulirus ornatus, assembly GCF_036320965.1. NCBI lineage: Eukaryota > Metazoa > Arthropoda > Malacostraca > Decapoda > Palinuridae > Panulirus > Panulirus ornatus. The sequence continues at coordinate 15,592,413 of NC_092238.1, read as the reverse complement.
CTCCTTTTGCTTAACAATCTAGTTCCTTCTATCAATTAATGGTATGCTTCCATTTCTAGACTGCATGATCCATAGGGATAGCAACAAGTTTAAGTTTAGCACATACAGGAAACCTACCAATGTATGCTCATATATCCACTATTACTTATCTCAACATGACAGAATTAGATTATTACCATTCCAGTCTATGTTCGAATCTAGAATTTATTGACGATGAGTTTGAGAAGATATATTCCATAGGATCCAAGTTGAAGCATCCCGGATCTTTCATTGATAAATTCCTTAAGTTGGCAAAGAAATCATTCGATAGAATTAAACCCAAACCTCCCCTTGACATCAAGAACCATTTAGTTCTCCCTTTTAGTAATAATACTTTACTCCCCATGTTACTTAAATCCTTAAATGTGACTGTTGCATTCAGCAACAATAATACTATAAAGATTATCTTAATTAGGAACTCACATTAGAAAGTTCTGCAGGATGGATCTATAGAGTACCATGTAAACATTCTAAAAAGTTTTATGTCAGGCAGACTGGTAAAGATCTTTCTGTTAGACTTAAGCAACATAAATATAGTATAAGAACAGGACAAGAATCAAATGCCTTGTTTAATCACGTTAAAAACTATGATCATTATATTGACTGGAGTAATGCCATCTCAGTTGTAAACTCTAACTCATGTACCACGAGAAATATCATTGAAGCTTCTATTACTAAATGCACAAAGAATGGTAACATTAACATTAGTGAAGGTTTATATAGATTGGACGGCTTTATTGTTGACTGAAATTGTAAACATTTCCCTTCTTGTCCGCATAATAATTCTATGATAAGCATGTTGCCAGACTTGAACGTACCCGAATTCCATTCGGGTGGTCACTTGTTTACCAAATGGTGTCCTGGTTACGTCTCTTCGTTATATATTAATTGACTTAATATTTCTTCCTTGTATCTCCTCCGATGATGTGATTATTACACGAAAGTGTTATTGGGTACTTATCGTTTCATTTCCCCATGGACATAAAGGAATACATACATATATATTTTTTTATCCCTAGGAATTGGGGAGAAAGAATACTTCCCACGCATTCCTCACGTGTCGTAGAAGGCGACTAAAGGGGACGGGAGCGGGGGGCTGAAAACCCTCCCCTCCTTGTATTTTAAAATCTTAAAAGGGGAAACAGAAGAAGGAGTCACGCGGGGAGTGCTCATCCTCCTCGAAGACTCAGATTGGGGTGTCTAAATGTTGTGGATGTAACCAAGATGAGAATGTTGTACCGGGGTGAACATGCTGTCAATGGATTGAACCAGGGCATGTGAAGCGTCTGGGGTAAACAATGGAATGTTCTGTGGGGCCTGGATGTGGAAAGGGAGCTGTGGTTTCGGTGCATTATTACATGACAGCTAGAGACTGAGTGTGAACGAATGTGGCCTTTGTTGTCTTATCCTATCGCTACCTCGCGCACATGAGTGGGGGAGGGGGTTGTTATTTCATGTGTGGCGGGGTGGCGATGGGAATGAATAAAGGCAGACAGTATGAATTATGTACATGTGTATATATGTATATGTCTGTGTGTGTATATACATGTATACGTTGAGATGTATAGGTATGTATATGTGCTGTGTGTGGACGTGTATGTATATACATGTGTATGTGGGTGGGTTGGGCCATTCTTTCGTCTGCTTCCTTGCGCTACCTCGCTAACGCGGGAAACAGCGTCAAAGCAAAATAGATAAATAAATAAATATATTTTTTTTCATATTTTTTTTTTTTGCTATACTTAATCGCCGTCTCCCGCGTCAACGAGGTAGCGCAAGCAAGCAGACTAGGAATGGCCAGACCCACCCACATACACATGCATATACATAAACGCTCACACACGCACATATACATACCTATACATTTCAACGTATACATACATGTACATACAGAGACATATACATATATAAACATGTACATATTCATACTTGTTGCCTTCATCCATTTTCGTCGCCACCCCACCACACATGAAATAGCATACCCCCTCTCCCCTTTCCAGCAAGGAAGCGCCAGGAAAAGACAACAAAGGCCACATTCGTTCACACTCAGTCTCTAGCTGTCATGTGCAATGCACCGAAACCACAGTTCCCTTGCCACATCCAGGCCCCACAGCCTTTCCGTGGTTTATCCCAGACGCTTCATATGCCCTGGTTCAATCCATTGACAGCACGTCAACCTCGTTATACCACATCGTTCCAATTCACTCTATTCCTTGCACGCCTTTCACCCTCCTGTATGGTCATAGGCCCCGATCGCTTAATAATCTGTTTCACTCAATCCTTCCACCTCCAATTTGGTCTCCCACTCCTCGTTCCCTCCACCTCTGACACATATAACCTCTTGGTCAATCTCTTCTCACTCATTCTCTCCATGTGTCCAAACCCTTTCAACACACCCTCTTCTGATCTCTCAACCAACTCTTTTCATTACCACACACTTCTCTTACCCTTTCATTACTTACTCGATCAAACCACCTCACACCACATGCTGTCCTCAAACATTTCATTTCCAACACATCCACCTTCCTCCGCACAACCCTATCTACAGCCCATGCCTCGCAACCATAAAACATTGTTGGATCCACTATTCCTTCAAAGATACCCATTTTTGCTCTCCGAAATAACGTTCTCGCCCTCCACACATTCTTCAACGCTCGCAGAACTTTCGCCCCCTCCCCCACCCTGAGATTCACTTCCGCTTCCATTGTTTCATCCGCTGCTAAATCCACTCCCAGATATCTGAAACACTCACTTCCTCCAATTTTTCTCCTTTCAAACTTACCCTCCCAATTAACTTGTCTCTCAACCTTACTAAACCTAATAACCTTGCTCTTCTTCACATTTACGCTCAACTTTCTTCTTTCACACTTGTCCGTGATGATAGTAAGAAGGAGTTCATACAATTTAGTTTAACATGTAATTTTTCTGTATATATGGCACGACATGTTTCGCGGAGACAATCCACCTCATCAGGTGCCAGTACTTAACAAAATTATTTGAATACCAACACCACACATGATTCCCGCCGTCCAACACCAAACTCTCTAGGCCAAGTACTGTCTGCTTTGTCTGGTCGTAACAGTTGTAAGAGAGAGTGATTAAGGGGAGTCAGGTGTAGCTAGGTGTGTCATGAACTTTTTTTATGATTTCTTGTTTTGTCAGTTCTCTCATAATGATGTGGTTAATGCTAGGATGGGTTTTGAAACTGCCTGGGGACAAATAAAAGTTCTTAGCATTCGCAATTAAGACATTCAATGACGTTAAGTGTGGCATAATCAGCAGAGGGTTATAGAATAACGAGATTTTCAAGATCTATGGGGTGATCATTTTCAGGAGTGTTAAGCGACCGCATTTTTGTGTTCATCCCTGCGTACTTGATGTCGGTGTCAGTACCACCTCTCAACCGTTACAGTCTTGCCGGTCTGGCCTACATAGATATATCTACATGCCATGCATTTGAATGAGTAATCACTCCCATTTGTTGCATGTTTTAGCTACTATTTGTTAAGGTCTTGCTGATGGTGTGATTGTACTGCAAAGCAACATTACAAGATCTGTTTTTTAGAACAATGTCTTAAATTAGCTAAGTTGGGAGAATAGAGCAACACCAAACTTCACGCTTACCCTTTGTTACAAGAAAGCTAGGAAAACATTTTATGCTATGTTGAAAAGAAAGGAGATAAAGTTTAAGAGACAGGGCAGAAGCTTGAAGGACACCAATGTTGAAGGACAAAGTAGGGGAGCGGCTGATCCATCAACAACCACAGAGATAGATCGGCCGGAGAGGAAGCTAGATATGATGGAGTAAAGGGAGAGAGGGATGCCAAAAGAGGGAAGCACAGCGATGAGACACCGATGCCAAAACCTGTCAAAGGCCTTGGATATGTCAAGGGCAACTACACATGATTCCCCAAAATCTCTCAGGGATGATGACTAGTCATTAGCAAGATAAGAAGGAGTATCACCAGTGGATCTTGCAATACGGTGATTAGAGAGAAGATTCAAAGACCTTGGAAATGATAGATGTCAAAGGAATAGCACGATAGTTACAGACGTCAGAACGGTTACCTTTTTTAGGGAAGGAATGTATCAACACATGCTTTTAAGGAAAAAGAAAAGTTTTCTTTTTCTTTAAAAGAAATGGAACATGCAAGCAAGGACAAGTGCAAGATCAGAGGCACGCTCTTTCAGTACACAATGATGGATGCCATCAGAACCATAAGGCTTGCTTGTGTCGAGAGAGAGATGCTCTTTTTGGACAGCACAAAAAAGAGATTATGGAGAGTGGTGAAGGAATGTTAGAGTCATCCAGTGTGGAGTTAGACGAGAGGTGGGAACCAAAGAGCGTCAGAAAGGGAAAATGAAGGAACGGTAGAACGATATAAGTTGTTAGAGATACCTTTAGCTAAAGAGCAGAACGACCAATCAATGGAGGACGAGGAGAACTTAACGCACTTCCTTTGAATAAAGGAACACTTTGCTTCAAGGATAACGTGTTTGCAATGATTATTGGCAGTGATAAAGGCTGAATGTAAGTTAGAGGAAGGAGAGTTCTTCCGATCCCCATATGCCTCGTCCCTTGCTTGAATGGCCTCAAAACAAGAACGGTAGAACCGAGGACTGGATGACGAGGTCGTCTTCGAGAAGGTGGGGGTAGAGGGGGTAAATGCTTCCATTCCTGCAAGAATAACCTCTGCTCTGCGTTTGGCGGAGACAGAAGTATCTCTGTATAAGAGACAATAATTCACCCAAGGAAAGTCGGAAAAGAAGTGACCTAAGTTGTTCTAGTCAGCTTTATTGAGGTGCCAGTATTTACGCTTAGGAGGGGATGCCGTAGTGGGATGTACCGTTAAAACTGATACATTTACGAGAGTTGTGATTAGATGAACCAAAGGAGGCGAGATTGTGTATTTACTTCGAAATGAATCAAAGGTGAAAAACAGATCTAGAATATGAGGGAAGTGGTCACAGCACTCAGGAAGATGGGTAAGGTGAGAAATAGCTTGCTCAGCATGACTGAAAATGGAGACTGTGCGTGTTTAAATCCCTCCGCCATCCGTCGTTCGGGAGGAATTCAACCATTCCCTATGATGAACGTTGAAATCCCCGAGTTGGAGGATTTCGGCTTGCGACGTACAGGTGAGAGGGTTCCACAGTCTCATAGCAGGAGTTCAGATAGTCGAGAAAGATATAGAATTTGTAGAATTAGAAGAGCGATGGACGAAACAGAGGAGTCGGGGAGACAGACCATGAGCCACATAGCATTAAAGTCTGGGAAAACAAAGGTTCTTGAGCCGTGCGACAGATGTAACACCACCATTTGAACCGGAATCGTGAGTGGAGGTTATGGGTAGATATGAAAAAGGGACGAGTGAAAACATCTTTAGGCAAATGTGTCTCAGGGAGAAGCAAAATATCACGATAGATACTAGACAGATGGTGTGCAACTGAGGAGAGGTTACTAGAAAGACCACAAATGTTGGTATAGTGAATAGAAAAAGAGGAAGGTCTTGCAGAGAGGGAAAGGTCGTGGGAGGGGCCGGTACTACTACTGCCTGAGCCCTCCCTCTCATTGGCAGTAGAGTCAGACAGGAACCTGGAGATTCTCGACACCCCATGATGCCGGGGACTAGGGGGCCACAGACTTGTTGGACTGTGTCATGATAAAACTTTAAAATATGTGAGTGGACACAAGTTAGCAAGAGGACTCACGTGATAAAAGGATAGGCGATGTTTGAGTAGGTGTTTGGTGCTTGTAAGAAGATGGCAGGACTAACTTGGTAGTCCCGTTTTGATGAGACAGAAAGTAAGACCAGCAATCCTGACATGGAGAGTGTAAGATGGTTCCGGTCACCACTTTAACTCTCCTCAGCCAGGACGGTAGTACCACCCTGGGCGGCTGGTGTCAACAACCTGCTACCTAATGGGTTGCTCCAAGGGCAAGGGACGGGATGATCCTTGAGTTAACTGGGGTACTGGGAGGGGCCAAAACACTACCACCTGAACCCCACACCTCCTGTCACTGGTGGCAGAGTCACACGAGACAGTGTAGTCAAAGGAGAATATTGTAGATTTGCAGGGGTCGTGGAAGAGGCTATTACTCTAATGCCTGGGCCCTCCCTCTCGCTGGTGGTAGAGTCACATAGGGTAGATAAATAAATCAAATCCATAACTAACTTTACAACTATTACTTTCCTATAATTCAATTTTGGATGATTCCGCTTCGCATGTAACACGTAACGTCATAAGATCTCCAATTCCGTTCGTCACAATTGCCAACGGATTCAATCGTGCTTTTGGAAATATATGAATGAAGACTTAGTACCACTGTGCGGTGATTTAGCCCGACGGTACGACAACTCTGAGTCAGACGACGAACTTTTCAGCACAACGGTACAGCCCGTCAGCCTGACGGAGCGATCCTTCAACATACAATGACAAAATCCTGGAGCACGATGGTATGACCCTCACGTATGTCTGCATGACGTTTGATGGTAGATCAGGTCAAAGGTCATGCCATCTTACACAAGAGATGTGTTTCAGGGGCCGCTGTGATGAAGAGTCGGACCGTGGTACTGGATAGGGGAAAGCTTCACCATAGTGAGGCCCAGGACATAGCGACAGCTGCAGCAACGACTCCAACAACAGCAGTTAAGCAGCAGCAGCAGCAACAGCAGCAGCAGCAGCAGGAACAACAGCATCAGCAGCAGCAGCAATAGCAGGAACAGCAGCAGCAGCAAAAGGAGGAACAGCAGCAGCAGCAACAACAGGAGGAACAGCGGCAGCAGCAGCAGCAGCAACAGCAGCAGCAGCAGCAGCAGGAACAGCAGCAGCAGCAGCAGCAGTTCTCCTCTATACTGACAGTAAAGTAAGATGCGTCACCCTCCTCCCCCCCCATCCCCCTCCCTGACTACATGCTAAGAAAAACGATACAAGTTTCTTTCCCAGAAATTTGACATTTTAATGGAGACGGATCTGAGGCCCAAGTTCCATGTTATTAGCCTGTGTGTGTGTGTGTGTGTGTGTGTGTGTGTGTGTGTGTGTGTGTGTGTGTGTGTGTGTGTGTGTGTGTGTGTGTGTGCGTATGTGTGTGTGTGTGTGTGTGTGTGTTTCTATAGAAAGAAGGTGTTGGAAGGGTTGGTCAGATACACGCCTGTATATATGGCTAAGTTTCCTGTGTTACGGTAGAATTATATCACAGAGTGTGACCTGTGGTGTGAGGTTAGGGCACTGTACCTGTGGTGTGAGGTCATGGCATCACACCTGTCGTGTGAGGACAGACCACTGCATCTGTGTTATGAGATCGGGGTGCTGTACCTGTTGTGTAAGGTCATGACCTTATACCTCTGGTGCGAGGTTAGGTCACTCTACCTCTGGTGCGAGGTTAGGTCACTCTACCTCTGGTGCGAGGTTAGGTCACTCTACCTCTGGTGTGAGATCATAGCATTATACCTGTGGTATGAGGTCATGGCATTATACCTGTGGTATGAGGTCATGGCATTATACCTGTGGTATGTGGTCATGGCATTATACTTTTAGTGTGATGTTAGGTCGCTGTACTTGTGGTGTGATGTCAAACCACTGTACTTGTGTTATGAGATCGGGGTACTGTACCTGTGGTGTTAGGTCATGGCACAATACCTGTGGTGTGAGGTTAGGTCACTGTACCTGTGGTGTGAGGTCAGGGTACTGTACCTGTGGTGTGAGGTCATGGCACTGTACGTGTGGTGTGAGGTCAGGGTACTGTACCTGTGGTGTCAGGTCAGGGCACTGTACCTGTGGTGTGAGGTCAGGGCACTGCACCTGTGGTGTGGGGTCAGGGCACTGTACCTGTGGTGTGAGGTCAGGGCACTGTACCTGTGGTGTGGGGTCAGGGCACTGTACCTGTGGTGTGAGGTCAGGGCACTGTACCTGTGGTGTGGGGTCAGGGCACTGTACCTGTGGTGTCAGGTCAGGGCACTGTACCTGTGGTGTCAGGTCAGGGCACTGTACATGTAATGTGAGGTCATAGGTAGCCGGAAGTCTACTTTGAGACGTGCAGGATACACTCTCTGTGATCAGCCATCATGTGTGGCTTGACTTCACGACGCAACAAATTGCGTCGTCATCTTCATAATCTTACGTGAATAAATAGAAATAAAAATGGCTATTTAGCTGACCATTGTGGAGCCTAATCCTAATTCGCTATTTCTTGCACCGCTAAACTGGCAAGTTTTTATGTCTGTGTACGACACACACATTCGTCAGATGCCATATTTAAAGGATTAATTCATCTATCAGTTTACTCTCTTCATATTTCTTTTATCAATCATTGCGAAAAAAAATCCTTCTAGATAATCCTTGAAGCAGATGATGGACGCCGGCACACACTGGCTTCTAAATATGTCTTTCCAAAAGAAGCCAAAACAAAAGATCCGAGTTTGTCCATTAACACAATGTTCAGCCTTCATTGGTGTAGTTCCTTTAAATCTAAAACATTCTAATGGTTAGATTCTGTTAGTGGTCAATTAGTGTATTTGTTCAGTGCTCCAAATGTCTTCTCTTATCACAAAGGTGTGAACTAGGGATGGTAGAAGACGTCCTACTGGCTTCTGGGTCCTGCTAAACAGCGTGTCAGGATATTAATCATATTAAGAGAAAATAACTACAGACGACTGCGTTAATCCTCTCTCTCTCTCTCTCTCTCTCTCTCTCTCTCTCTCTCTCTCTCTCTCTCTCTCTCTCTCTCTCTCTCTCTCTCTCTCTCTCTCTCTCTCACACACCTGGCAAAGCTTAAAACTTTATTCACTGAGTAATTCCCACAAATGGTCATGATAGATTGCAATGTTCTGAGATAATGACAACAGACGACGCACGTGAAGGGCCGGAATAAACAGACATGACGGGAAACAGAACTGTCAAGTACATGATGAAGGCAGAGTGTTTACACTAAAGACAGACACCAAAGACAGGCACCATAGACAGGCACCACAGACAGGCACCATAGACAGGCTCCACAGACAGACACCATAGACAGGCACCACAGACAGGCACCATAGACAGGCTCCACAGACAGACACCATAGACAGGCACCACAGACAAAAACTACAGACAGGCACCACAGACAAACATTATAGACAGGCACCACGGACAGGCACCACACCACAAACACAATACGCACAAATGTGAATACATATTGAGAGATGATACATATGGCAGGATATACATGACAGAAGACTAAAAAGTTAAGAAAATTGCCATATATATATAGATATACATAAGTATACTTATGTAAGTAGGAGAGATGGCCAGAGAGCGTTATTGGATTACGTGTTAATTGACAGGCGCGCGAAAGAGAGACTTTTGGATGTTAATGTGCTGAGAGGTGCAACTGGAGGGATGTCTGATCATTATCTTGTGGAGGCTAAGGTGAAGATTTGTATGGGTTTTCAGAAAAGAAGAGTGAATGTTGGGGTGAAGAGGGTGGTGAGAGTAAGTGAGCTTGGGAAGGAGACTTGTGTGAGGAAGTACCAGGAGAGACTGAGTACAGAATGGAAAAGGTGAGAACAATGGAAGTAAGGGGAGTGGGGGAGGAATGGGATGTATTTAGGGAATCAGTGATGGATTGCGCAAAAGATGCTTGTGGCATGAGAAGAGTGGGAGATGGGTTGATTAGAAAGGGTAGTGAGTGGTGGGATGAAGAAGTAAGAGTATTAGTGAAAGAGAAGAGAGAGGCATTTGGACGATTTTTGCAGGGAAAAAATGCAATTGAGTGGGAGATGTATAAGAGAAAGAGACAGGAGGTCAAGAGAAAGGTGCAAGAGGTGAAAAAAAGGGCAAATGAGAGTTGGGGTGAGAGAGTATCATTAAATTTCAGGGAGAATAAAAAGATGTTCTGGAAGGCGGTAAATAAAGTGCGTAAGACAAGGGAGCAAATGGGAACTTCAGTGAAGGGCGCAGGTGGGGAGGTGATAACAAGTAGTGGTGATGTGAGAAGGAGATGGAGTGAGTATTTTGAAGGTTTGTTGAATGTGTTTGATGATAGAGTGGCAGATATAGGGTGTTTTGGTCGAGGTGGTGTGCAAAGTGAGAGGGTTGGGGAAAATGATTTGGTAAACAGAGAAGAGGTAGTAAAAGCTTTGCGGAAGATGAAAGCCGGCAAGGCAGCAGGTTTGGATGGTATTGCAGTGGAATTTATGAAAAAAGGGGGTGACTGTATTGTTGACTGGTTGGTAAGGTTATTTAATGTATGTATGACTCATGGTGAGGTGCCTGAGGATTGGCGGAATGCGTGCATAGTGCCATTGTACAAAGGCAAAGGGGATAAGAGTGAGTGCTCAAATTACAGAGGTATAAGTTTGTTGAGTATTCCTGGTAAATTATATGGGAGGGTATTGATTGAGAGGGTGAAGGCATGTACAGAGCATCAGATTGGGGAAGAGCAGTGTGGTTTCAGAAGTGGTAGAGGATGTGTGGATCAGGTGTTTGCTTTGAAGAATGTATGTGAGAAATACTTAGAAAAGCAAATGGATTTGTATGTAGCATTTATGGATCTGGAGAAGGCATATGATAGAGTTGATAGAGATGCTCTGTGGAAGGTATTAAGAATATATGGTGTGGGAGGCAAGTTGTTAGAAGCAGTGAAAAGTTTTTATCGAGGATGTAAGGCATGTGTACGTGTAGGAAGAGAGGAAAGTGATTGGTTCTCAGTGAATGTAGGTTTGCGGCAGGGGTGTGTGATGTCTCCATGGTTGTTTAATTTGTTTATGGATGGGGCTGTTAGGGAGGTGAATGCAAGAGTTTTGGAAAGAGGGGCAAGTATGAAGTCTGTTGGGGATGAGAGAGCTTGGGAAGTGAGTCAGTTGTTGTTCGCTGATGATACAGCGCTGGTGGCTGATTCATGTGAGAAACTGCAGAAGCTGGTGACTGAGTTTGGTAAAGTGTGTGAAAGAAGAAAGTTAAGAGTAAATGTGAATAAGAGCAAGGTTATTAGGTACAGTAGGGTTGAGGGTCAAGTCAATTGGGAGGTGAGTTTGAATGGAGAAAAACTGGAGGAAGTGAAGTGTTTTAGATATCTGGGAGTGGATCTGGCAGCGGATGGAACCATGGAAGCGGAAGTGGATCATAGGATGGGGGAGGGGGCGAGAATTCTGGGAGCCTTGAAGAATGTGTGGAAGTCGAGAACGTTATCTCGGAAAGCAAAAATGGGTATGTTTGAGGGAATAGTGGTTCCAACAATGTTGTATGGTTGCGAGGCGTGGGCTATGGATAGAGTGGTGCGCAGGAGGATGGATGTTCTGGAAATGAGATGTTTGAGGACAATGTGTGGTGTGAGGTGGTTTGATCGAGTAAGTAACGTAAGCGTAAGAGAGATGTGTGGAAATAAAAAGAGCGTGGTTGAGAGAGCAGAAGAGGGTGTTTTAAAATGGTTTGGGCACATGGAGAGAATGTGTGAGGAAAGATTGACCAAGAGGATATATGTGTCGGAGGTGGAGGGAACGAGGAGAAGAGGGAGACCAAATTGGAGGTGGAAAGATGGAGTGAAAAAGATTTTGTGTGATCGGGGCCTGAACATGCAGGAGGGTGAAAGGAGGGCAAGGAATAGAGTAAATTGGAGCGATGTGGTATACCGGGGTTGACGTGCTGTCAGTGGATTGAATCAGGGCATGTGAAGCGTCTGGGGTAAACCATGGAAAGCTGTGTAGGTATGTATATTTGCGTGTGTGGACGTATGTATATACATGTGTATGGGGGTGGGTTGGGCCATTTCTTTCGTCTGTAGGTTTGAATGTAGGTTTGCGGCAGGGGTGTGTGATGTCTCCATGGTTGTTTAATTTGTTTATGGATGGGGTTGTTAGGGAGGTAAATGCAAGAGTCCTGGAAAGAGGGGCAAGTATGAAGTCTGTTGGGGATGAGAGAGCTTGGGAAGTGAGTCAGTTGTTGTTCGCTGATGATACAGCGCTGGTGGCTGATTCATGTGAGAAACTGCAGAAGCTGGTGACTGAGTTTGGTAAAGTGTGTGGAAGAAGAAAGTTAAGAGTAAATCCACAGACATATACATTATATATATATATATATATATATATATATATATATATATATATATATATATATATATATATATATATATATATATATATATATATATATATATATATATACTTATATATATATATATATATATATATATATATATATATATATATATATATATATATATATATATATATATATATATATATATATATATATATATATATATATATATATATATATATATATATATATATATATATATATATATATATATATATATATATATATATATATATATATATATATATATATATATATATATATATACATATACATGTACATATTCATACTGACTTCATCTATTCCTGTCGCCACCCCGCCACACATGACATAGCATCAGCCCCTCTTTCAACGAGGTAGCGGCAGGAAAAGACAACAAAGACCACATTCGGTCACACTCAGTTTCTAGCTGTCATGTGTAATGCACCGAAACCACTGCTCCCTTTCCTCATCCAGGCCCCAAAAAACTTTCCAGGGTTTGCCCCAGACGCTTCGCATGCCCTGGTTCAATCCATTGACAGCACGTCGACCCCGGTATACCACATCGTTCCAATTTACTCTATTCCTTGCACGCCATTCACCCTCCTGTATGTTCAGGCCCCGATCACCCAAAATTTTTCTAACTCAATCAATCCACCTCCAATTTGGTCTCCCGCTTCTCCTTCTTCCCTCCACCTCTGACACATACATCCTCTTAGTCAATCTTTCCTCACCCATTCTCTCAATGTGTTCAAACCATTTCAACACACGCTCTTCTGCTCTCTCAACACACTCTTTATTACCACACATCTCTCTTACCCTTTCATTACTTACTCGATCAAATCACCTCACACCACATACTGTCCTCAAACATCTCATTTCCAACACATCCACTCTCCTCCGCACAACCCTATGTATAGCACATGCCTCTCAACTATAAAACATTGTTGGAACCACTATTCCCTCAAACATACCCATTTTTGCTCTCCGAGATAACGTTCTTGCCTTCCACGCATTCTTCAACGCCCCCATAAGCTTCGCTCCCTCCTCCACCCTATGATTCACCTCCGCTTCCATGGTTCCATCCGCTGTTAAGTCTACTCCCAGATATCTAAAACACTTCACTTCCTCCAGTTTTTCTCCATTCAAATTTACCTCCCAGTTAACTTGTCCTTCAACCCTACTGAACCTAATAACCTTGCGCTTACTCACGTTTACTCTCAATTTTCCTCTTTCACGCACTTTACTGAAATCGGTCACCAGCCTCTGCAGTTTCTCACCCGAATCAACCTCCAGCGCCGTATTATCAGCAAAGAACGATTGACTCACTTCCCAAGCCCTCTCATTCGAAAGTGGACGGAGAGAGATGGGTGATTACTTATGCTTATGCACCTGGTCAAGAGAGGAAAGATCATGAGAGGTAAGTGTTTTGGAAGCAGCTGAGTGAGTGTGACAGCAGCTTTGATGTACGAGACCTAATTTTAGTGATGGGCGATTTAAATGTGAAGGTGAATAATTTGGCAATTGAGAGTATGATTAGTGCACATGGGGTGTTAAGTGTTGTAAATGGAAATGGTGAAAAGATTGTGGATTTGCGTGCTGAAAAAGGACTTGTGATTGGGAATGCCTGATTTAAAAAGAGAGATATACGTATGTGAGTAGGAGAGATGGTCAAAGGGCATTATTGGATTTCGTGTAAATTGATAGGCGTGTAAAAGTGAGACTTTTGGATGTTAATGTGCAGAGAGGGGCACCTACAGGGATGTCTGATTACTATCTTGTGGAGGCGAAGGTGTAGATTTATAGAAGTTTTCAGAAAAGAACAACGAATGTTGGGGAGAAGAGAGTGGTGAGAGTAAGAGAGCTTGGAATGGAGACGTGTGAAAAAGCACCAGGAGAGATTGAGTGTAGAATGGCAAGTCTTTAGATGTCATGTGTAATGCACCGAAACCACAGCTCCCTATCCACATCCAGGCTCCACAGACCCTTCCAGGCTGACTCAAGACGCTTCACATGCTCAGGTTCAGTCCCTTGACAGCATGTCGACCACGTTATACCATATCGTTCCAATTCACTCTGTTCCTTGCACGCCTCTCACCTTCCTGTATGTTCAGGCCCCGATCGCTCAAAATCCTTTTCACTCCATCCTTCCACCTCCAATTTGGTATCCAGCTTCTCCTTTTTCTCTCCACCTCTGACACATATATCCTGTTTGTCAATCTTTCCTCTCTCATATATATATATATATATATATATATATATATATATATATATATATATATATATATATATATATATATATATATATATACATATATATATATATATATATATATATATATATATATATATATATATATATATATATATATATATATATATATATATATATATATATATATATATATATATATATATATTCCTTTGAGTCCACGGGGAAAATGAAACACGATAAGTTTCCAAGTGCACTTTCGTGTAATAATCACATCATCAGGGGAGACACAAGAGAGAAATATAACAGTCAGTTGATATACATCTAAGATACGAAGCTAGGACGCCATTTGGTAAACATGCGATTGTCCAAGACAGACAACGAGCGTTCATAAACTTATCATTTTACAAATTTTATCAACGATAACGTTATCTGATTTGTATAGACCATCACTAATATCAAGTTTACAATTCTTTGTGTATTTGACAATTGAAGATTCAATGATATTTCTCGTGGTAGAGTTAGAGTTCATAACTGAGATGGCATTACTCCAAGTCAATGCAATGATCATAGTTTTTAAACGTGATTAAACAAGGCATTTGATTCTTGTCCCGTTCTTATATTATATTTATGTTGCTTAAGTCTAACAGAAAGATCCTTACCAGTCTGTCCAACATAGAATTTATCACAATTTCTACATGGCACTTTATAGATGCATCAAGGAGAATGTGAAGCTCTTCCTTCACAGAGACATCATTAGGAATCTTGAAAAAAGAGGAAAAACTGCGTGATAGGTAAAAAAGGAAACAAAATATAGAAAAACACTCGGGAAAAACACAGTAACTCGCACATTAAAGAAAGTAGTAAATGCGAAACAAATTGAAAGTATCGTGTAGGGTAGTGCGAGATACAATCTAAATACTAAGTAAGAAATATAGAGAAACTTACAGTTGAGGTAATACAGAGAACAATATTAAACGAGCTAGGAGTATAGAAAGTCAATCACTAAATACACAAAGATGGGCCAAGTGAGACCGTTATTGTCCAGATTTGGAGTTGAGGTTAGGTTGGGCTCGTCTGATTCTCTCTGACCTTCGTACCCCACAACCGGGTTGGTCAGTGCTGTATTCCTTGTGGTGGGTCAATGACGTGTCCCATCCGACCTTAAACGGCATTAGGTCTACGTCCGACTGGCGGACCATCAAAGAGCTTCATGGCGGTGGTCATGCTGGTCTGGATGTTGATGGCAGGGACCTGTTTTTCTAATGCGAATGGCCTCTATATATATGAAGTCTTCTCCGATCACTGCAACTAGTGATGATTTGGTGTTATTCACTATAATCTCCATCGTTAGCCTTGTTCCATGCTTTTGTTCTTGATGTTGTTTGATCCTACCTTCTCGCAAGAAGAGCGAGAGGCGGCGGCTCAGGGTGCATGTTGTACGTCTGATGTAGTTTATGTGGTGGGCCTGACAGTCCCCAATAATGGATCGGTAATCATATACCACATTGGTACGGTTCAAATTACTAGAGCGATCTAGTATATTGTTGTTCATTATGAAGGAACGTGCTTTCGGAAAAAAAGTGAGGGAGGAGGGAAGTAGGTTGGCAGTCAGGGGACGGAATCCAGGCTGAGAATTGGTTACATGTCCTGCCAACAACATAACACTGCTCCTGAACATTGTGTGCCACTCCGCAGTCACCACTTTCGACATATCAGTAATGTCTCTGGTGAAGCAACATAGGGTTTACATGTAGGTCTCGCATGTCAATTTCACAATAACCAACACAGACTGATGCTTAACCTACAGGCACACGTTCCTCAGTCATCCTGGGTGAGTAATGTATGGTAGAAATCTAACTGATATCCTAAACTTAAGCCAATTGTCTGTAGTGTTCTGGTACCTTGCTTCTGACTGCCACACGTCACAGCTTCCATACAGTCGTACCCCTTGTACCATAACGTCCACAGACACCGTTGCCTGACTTATATCTATCATATTCATGAACCTTTCTCCCAGCCATTACTATAATCATTAGGCAACAGATCCAATAGCTTGTCAAGACTCAAAACTAATCTCGTAATGTCTTTTAATATCGTCCTTGAATAACCCTTCCTGGAATGATAACATCCAGCCTAAGTAACTAAACCTGGAGCAGTACACAAAGAACTCAAGGAATCAACTTTCCTCATCATCTGTCTCACACTTTCTTTCCTTAATTCATCCAAACAGTTTCATATTTTGACGTAATCACGAATGGTAGTAAGTCGGGTCCCCGTGGTGTCATGATCTGTTACCTCGATCAGTTCTGAGTTGACGTCACGAGAACTGTGGTAGTCACAAACCATAGGCAGAGCCAGGCCAGTGGGTGGGGTGAGTCGGGACGTCACATCTTTATCCAGACCTACACGTCACAGCTGTGACTGGACCTTGGTCGTCACAACAGCATCTGCTTTCAACACCTGCCAGTCACAATTGACGATGGACGAAGGTAGTCATACTTGCACGTCACAAAAGGGGCTGGACCATGGTCGTCACACCACGTCACAACAAAGGCTGGACTATGAGCGTAACACCATATCACAGCAGGGGCTGGACCATGAACGTCACTCCTTGTCACAAATGGAGCTGGACCATAGTAACACCACTTCACAACAGGGACTGGACCATGGGAGTGATACCAGGTCACAGCAGAGGATGGGCCATGAGCGTCACACCATGTTGATGACACCAAGTCACAAAGTGGGCTGGACCATGAACGTCACATCACGTCACAACAGGAGTTAGACCATGGTGATGATACAAAATCACAACAGGGTCTGAACCATGAGCGTCACACCACGTCACAACTGAAGCTGAACTATGGTGAGGACATCAAGTCACAACAAGGGGCTGGACCCATTAACGTCACATTACGTCACAACAGGGTCTGGACCATGAGCGTCACACCACGTCACAACTGAAGCTGAACCATGGTAGGGACATCAAGTCACAACAGGTGGCTGTACCCATTAACGTCACATTACGTCACAACAGGGGGCTGGACCATGAACGTCACACCACGTCACAACTGAAGCTGAACTATGGTGAGGACATCAAGTCACAACAGGGGGCTGGACCCATTAACGTCACATTACGTCACAACAGGGGCTGGGTCATAAGCGTCACACCACTTCACAACTGGGACTGCATGATAATCTAAAGCAAAATGAAATCTCTGATTTTACTCTTACAACATATGAGTTCCTCATGAGACAAGTGACCAGCACTTCATATCCGGAGACAACCGACCACTATCAAACTTTACTCTTCAGATAAAAAGAAAAATAATATACGTCAACTCAACAGTTAGACGGTCAACAGTCAACAGGACATCAGACGCCATGACTAACTGGTCCACCCACACTCGGGGACGTGTGTGTGGGGCAGTTTCACTCGTCACGCCCCACACACCTGTGCTGTGGGGGTGGGCAGGTCAGGTCAGGCCCCCACACTCCACATGGGTTCTCCCTCAGCCACACTGAGGTGAGAACCAATCCGACCTTTCCAGGTTGATTCAATTCATCAGCTCAAAATAATACCTTTTTTGTTTGGTTTACGAAACCTTACATCACTCGATGATACATTACTGATTATTTATTACAAAAGAACACAAGTATACATGACCTTTGACCCACTTCAGCATGACGTCACCATCCTTGAGTACGATGATACGATCCTTGAGCACGACGGTACGATCCTTGAGCACGACGGTGCGATCCTTGAGCACGACGGTGCGATCCTTGAGCACGACGGTGCGATCCTTGAGCACGACGGTGCGATCCTTGAGCACGACGGTGCGATCCTTGAGCACGACGGTGCGATCCTTGAGCACGACGGTGCGATCCTTGAGCACGACGGTACGATCCTTGAGCACGACGGTGCGATCCTTGAGCACGACGGTACGATCCTTGAGCACGACGGTGCGATCCTTGAGCACGACGGTGCGATCCTTGAGCACGACGGTACGATCCTTGAGCACGACGGTGCGATCCTTGAGCACGACGGTACGATCCTTGAGCACGACGGTGCGATCCTTGAGCACGACGGTGCGATCCTTGAGCACGACGGTGCGATCCTTGAGCACGACGGTGCGATCCTTGAGCACGACGGTGCGA
The DNA here is from genome assembly GCF_036320965.1 of Panulirus ornatus. Lineage (NCBI taxonomy): Eukaryota > Metazoa > Arthropoda > Malacostraca > Decapoda > Palinuridae > Panulirus > Panulirus ornatus. The sequence goes on along the minus strand of NC_092238.1, from coordinate 15,573,950 downwards.
TCCTTGAGCACGACGGTGCGATCCTTGAGCACGACGGTGCGATCCTTGAGCACGACGGTGCGATCCTTGAGCACGACGGTACGATCCTTGAGCACGACGGTACGATCCTTGAGCACGACGGTGCGATCCTTGAGCACGACGGTGCGATCCTTTAGCACGAGAGTATGATCTTCTAACACGACGGTATGATCCTTGTGTATGATGACCTGGTCGTTGACCTGCCATCGAAGGATCAGGTCAAGGGTCAGGTCATCGTAGCCTCCTGCTCGAGAAGTTACGTATCAAAACCTAATATATGCAACATGTGAAGCCGTCAGCCTCCACCAGGCAAGCTTCCAGCAGTAGTGTCAGCCTCCACCAGACAAGCCTCCAGAAGTAGCGTCAGCTTCCAACAGCCAAGCCTTCAGCGGTAGTGTCAGCCTCCGACAGGCAAGCCCTCAGCGGGAGTGTCAGCCTTCAGCGATGTTGTCAGCCTCCATCAACCATGCCTCTAGGTGTAGTGTCAGTCTTCCCCAGGCAAGCCTCCAGCGGTGTTGTCAGCCTCCACCAAGCAAGCCTTCAGCGGTGTTGTCAGCCTCCACCAAGCAAGCTTCCAGCGGTGTTGTCAGCCTCCACCAAGATTCCCAACATCGGTGTTGTCAGCCTTCACTAGGCACGACTTCAGTGGTGGTAAGAACATTCACTAGGCAGCCTGCCAGCAGTGGTGGCTGCTTTCACCAAGCCAACATACAGCTGGGTTGTCAGTCTCCACCAGAAATACCTCCAGCGGTGGCGGCAGCCTCCACCAGACACAACTCCACCCGTACTGTCAGCCTCCACCAGACACAACTCCACCCGTACTGTCAGCCTCCACCGGCAAGACTCCAGCAATAGTGTCAGCCTCCACCAAGCAACATTCCAATAGTATTGTCAGCCTCCATTAAGCAAGACTCGACCAGCATTGTCAGCCTCTATCGTTATTGTCAGCTTCCACTAGGCAAGACTCTAGCAGTGGTGTCAGCCTCCATCAGGCATGCCCTCGGAGGTGTAGTCAGCTTCCAAAAGGTAAGCCTCCACCGCTGGTGTCATCCTTAACAAGGCAAGCTGCCAGAGGTGGTGTCAGGCGCTGACAATGTTGTCAGCCACAATCAACCAGACCTCCAACGGTGTTATCAGCCTGTATGATGTAAACCTGCAGCCGTGTTGTCAGCCTCCACTAGGCAAGACTTCACCGGTATTGTCAGCCTCCATCAGGTAAGCCTCCAGCGGCACGGTCATCCTTCACTAGGGTGCTGTCAGCCTCCACCAGGCGTCTCCAGCGATGTTTTCAGTTTTCACCAGGTAGGGTTTCGTGTTTAGTCATCCACCACCAAGCAAGATTCTATTGGTTTTGGCAACCTTCGTCTGGCAAGCCAACAGCTGTATTGTCAACCACCATCAGGAAATTCTTCAGCAGCGTTGTCAGCCTCCACTATGAAAGCCTTCAGCGGTGTCATTATTCCTAGTCCAGTCAGCCTCAACCAGGTACGCCTTCATGGAAGTTGTCAGTCTCCACCAGAAAAGGCCAGGGTGGTCGTGTCAGCCTCCAACAGGCAAGACTCCAGCGGTGTTGTCAGTCTTCACCCGGCAAGCCTCCAGAGGTACTGTCAGCCAACAACAGGCAAGACACCAGAGGTACTGTCAGCCAACAACAGACAGGCCCTCAGTGGTGCTGTCAGCCTCCTACAGGTATGTTCCCCTCGATGATAATCATCCTAATCCAGGCAAGCCTCCAGTGGTGTTGTCAGCCTCCACCAGGCTAGCCTCCAATGGTGTTGTCAGCCTCCACCAGGCAAGCCTCCAATAGTGTTGTCAGCCTCCACCAGGCAAGCCTCCAGCAGAGTTGTCAGCCTCCACCAGGCAGGCCTACAGCGGCAGAGGTTAGGTTACGTGTTGCAAGGAGTGGGGCGTGGCCGTCTACTGCTGGAGGAGCACTTGTGCCTCTGTGGTGCCATACAGAGAGAAGCACGTGTGGTGCAGCACTGCCCACACACACACACACACACACACACACACACAACATGCACGAGAGAGTTGTGATTTCACAACGATTGAAGTCATAATTTCAGACCATTATATTTACCCAGACCGATGCTAAATAATTCAATCGATTTTGTCAGAGTATCCATAAGTTTTTAGGATCCAAGTGATAACATAAGCTTTACCTACGGTTGCCACATTGAGATATTGCAAGCTTTATGTTTATCTCTGTTTGTATTCTTATGCTATATTTACTTTAGATTTATAGATGTTCTTCAAAGAAGAGTGATAAGTTGAAGATAGTCTTACCTACTGTCAGGTCAGTGTGTTAATGGAATCTGTTTCATGTCTCGAAACTGGTTCATATGTTATCTTTTGTCATGTATTCACACTAAATCTTTCTAAAGGTTCATATACATCTCATGGTTTACTTCTTTTATTTGTCAAAGTGTTTTATGTAATGTATTTTATGTGAGACCATATTTCAAAGTTATTGTGATTGTACCAAATGTGTACTAGGTTGTGGTCAATAAGATACCTATCTATCTATTCATATATCTATCTGTCTATTGCCAGTTTCCATCAGGCAAGCCTCCAGCGGTATTGTCAGCCTTCACCAGGAATCTCTAGCGGTGAGGTTAACCTTCACCTGGTGACCTTCCAGAGATTCTGCAACCTCCACCAAGCAAGCCTTAAGTCGTATTGTCAGCTTCCAGAAGTCGAGCTGCCAACAGTGTATTTAACCTTCACCATAGAAGCCTTCAACAGTGGTGTCAGCCTCCAGGTGGCAAGCCTCTATTGTTCTTGTCAGCTGTCGTCCTCCACCAGCGTTGTTGTTGGCTTCCACCAGGCAGACTTCCAGTGGTATTGTCAGCCTCCATCATTCAAGCCTCCAGTGGTGTTGTCAACGTCCACCAGGCAAACTTCCATGTTCATATATGAAGCCATACTTTCAGACGTTTGTTTTTTTTTTCACATTGACTATGAATATCAATGGTCCCGAACCAGAACCAAAGGGCACTCCACTGGTGACCTCCATCCATTTGGAGAAGGTTCCTCTGACATGTCATTTGTTCCCTTCCACTAAATCAACTTCTTTCCATCGGACGAGTCTCCTTATTCCTGCCTGGTACTCCAGCTTCTTAATCAGCTTTCTGGCAGTCAAGATATAATCAATCTATCTAACCTTCCCTTTGGTCTAAGACAGAGCTCACTCTCTCATAGAAATCTGAGAAGTTTGTTACACATGACGTTCTCTTCCTAAAGCCGTGTTGCCTCCCTCTTATGTAATTTCTCTTTTGTAGAAAGTCATGCCTTTGCTTTCTGATCAGTGTTCCCAGTAGCATGCAGACCACACTTGTCATGGAGACAGGATCTCAGTTCAGCGCCTCTTCCCGCTCTGTTTTCTTATGGTTGGGTATGAAGTCTGCCCTTCTCTACTCACTTGGCACTTTGTCTTCCTGCATCTTTAACAATATTTCAAAAGGTTCTGTCTGGTGTATCTGCACACATCTTTAGCACATATGGTGAAATTCAGGACCATGCTCGCTCTCTCTCTCTCTCTCTCTCTCTCTCTCTACATATATATATATATATATATATATATATATATATATATATATATATATATATATATATATATATATATATATATATATATATATATATATATATATATATATATATATATATATATATCCCTGGGGATAGGGGAGAAAGAATACTTCCCACGTATTCCCTGCGTGTCGTAGAAGGCGACTAAAAGGGAAGGGAGCGGGGGGCTGGAAATCCTCCCCTCTCAATTTTTTTTTCTTTTTTATTTTCCAAAAGAAGGAACAGAGAAGGGGGCCTGGTGAGGATATTCCCTAAAAGGCCCAGTCCTCTGTTCTTAACGCTACCTCGCTAATGCGGGAAATGGCGAATAGTATGAAAGAAAAAGAAAGAATATATACATATATATATATATATATATATGTGTGTGTGTGTGTGTGTGTGTGTGTGTGTGTGTTTGTGTGTGTGTCTGTGTGTGTGTGTGTGTGTGTGTGTGTGTGTGTGTAATTATCTATTTGTGCTGTACGGGGATAGAGTTTTACACTCGTGGAGTCCCATCTCTTGAAGATACTTCACTAACATAAAGTGTTGCCTTCATTAACCATGTCCTCAGTCATTCTGTTCCAGTCATCCACCACTCTTGTACGATGAGAACATTTCTTTGTATCGTTTGTAAAGTTTCTACATGTTTTGTCTTCGTGTTGCTCTATCCCGACATCTCTAGAAGAACTAACTGTTCACTGTCCACCTCTTCGACTTTTTTTTTTCTAAATCAAAGGTTGTGATCTAGTTACTCCTCGTTCATCTTTCTTCTACGATAAGCAAATATAAAGCCTTTGGCCTTTCCTTGAAATTTAATTCTTTTAAGCCTGAGACCATTTTTGTTGTCCTCCTTTGGACCTTCTCTATGAGCTCTTGTGTTTCTATAGGTGTGATGACCAAACTTGAGATTTGACCTTATAAAGGATATAACCAGTTTGCTAGATATTTCTTTATCCATAAACTTCAAAGCTATTCCAATATTTGCCAGCAGACAGGTTGCTTCCTTAACTGTTCTGGTGTAGAACTCTAACGACCGTTAACTCCCAAGTCCTTTTCACACCGAATCCTTAAGCTTATTTCTTGCTAAACCATAACTGCACTGAGGCATTCTTACACTCTGTCCCATACTCATTACTTTACATCTAATCGGGTTGAATGTCATCACCCATGTATGATAGACCACCTTTGGAGTTTGATTGGGTCCCCTTGTAAGTTGATGCAATCAGCCATGCTTTTTCACTTCCCTCATGGCTTTTGCATCATAGATGTCCATACTTTCCGGCAAGTCACTTGAATAAATCAAGAAAAGTGATGGTCCCGGGATGGAAAACCAGGGCACTCCGCTGCTCACCTTGACCCGCTTGAAAAAGTCTCCTCTGACATGGTTCATTTGCTCTCTTCCACTGAGACATACTTTCATGTCCATTGAAGGAGATTTCATCTTAATAATCTGCCTGGTGATCCAGCTTCCTGATCAGCCTCCCATGCGAGATAGTGTCAAATGCTTTCTGATAACCAAGATACAGATAATCCACCGAGCCTTCCCTTTAGTTCAAGACAAAGCTCACTCTCTCGTAGAAATCTAAGAGGTTTGTTACACATGACCTCTCTCTAAAATCTTTCTGTCTCTTACTTAGGTATTTTTTCCTCTGTAAAAGATAATCCAGTCTTTTTATTATCATCTAATCCAGAACCTCACAGATCACACTAGTAGTTAGACCGGTATGTAATATAGCTCCTTTTTCTTGTCTCCTGTATTATAGAAAGGTAGTGCAAGTGGTTTATCTGGAGTATCTGCATACAATATCAGTACGTATAGTAACATATTCATCAGGAGCATGTGCTTTATGTGGTGCAATATCTTAAAGTATTCTATGTATATCTGCTCTAGATATCTGTGTCTTTAAACCTTCTCCCCATCCCATCTCACAGGTGTTAGGTTATAGTGTCTTCCACTATGAAGATAGTATTGACTCGCTGTTCGGTTCCTTCATATCATTACATCACATGGCATGTGATATGTATTTGTGTGTTCCGGGAAGAATTTTATGCTAAACTTGTCCCTATATGTACCATGTCTTTACTTGTACATATATGATTCTTTTTTATCCACGGGTAAATGAAACACAATTTCCCAGGTGCACTTTCATGTAATGATCACATCATCAGGGGAGATGCAAGAAAGAAATATAACAGTCAGTTGATATACCACGAAGAGACGTAGTTAGGACGCCATTTGGCAAACAAGTGATTACCCGAATGGAGGTCGGATGCGTTCAAGTCTGGCAACATGCGTATCATGATGTCTATTATGTGGACAAGAAAGGGAACTGTTTACATATCTCATCAACAATAAATCTCTCCAATCTGTAAAGTCTTCACTAATATTAATGTTACAATTCTTTGTGTATTTGATAATAGAAGATTCAGTGGTATTTCTCGTGGTACAGGAGATAGAGTTGATAACTAAGATGGCACTAATCCGGCCAATACAATGATAAGCAATATTTCAACATGATTAAACAAGGCATTTCATTCTTGTCCTGTTCTTATATAATATTTTTGTTGCTTAAGTCTAACTGAAAGATCCTTACCAGTCTACCCAACATAAAACATCACAATTTTTACATGGTTCTCTATAATCACATCCTGCAGAACTTTCTGGTGAGTTCCTGATTAACATGTTCTTTATAGTATTGTTATTGCTGATGGCAACATTTACATTAAAGGATTTAAGCAACATGGGAAGTAAAGCAAAACTATAACTAAAAGGGAGAATTAAAAGGTTCTTGGTGTCAAGGAGAGGTTTGGGTTTAGCTCCATAAAATCATTTCTTTTTCAGTTTAAGGGATTTATCACTGAAAGATCTAGAATACTTAAACTTCGATACAATAGAATATATCTTCTCAAACTCATCATCAATAAAGTCTGGACTGTATATACGTGTTTCATGGGCAGGTTATGAATGAGAGGGGTAGTAGTGAGATGCGCAGGTGCAGCTTGTGGGTGGAGGCGACCAGCGCTGGGGTACACGCAGGATGAGGAAGAATGTAAACAACGCTCCTGTCAGCCGAGAAAGGGAGACACCTGAGTGGACAGTTCTTGTCCAGGTAACATGTTCCATTCACTCTCCCTTCATCTCCTCCCTCTCACTCCCTCTTCACTCCCTACCTCTCACTCCCCTTGACTCCCAAATTTTCACTCTCCATTCCGCCTCAACACAGTCTCCACTCCCCATTTCCCATCTTTCTCATTCCCCTCAGCCCATGGAGGCTGGGGATAAGGGAGAAATAAAACTTCCCACGCATTCCCAGCGTGTCATAGAAGGCGACTAAAGGGGACAGGAAAGGGGGGCTAGAAACCCTCCCCTACTTGAATTTAACTTTCTAAAAGGGAATCAGAAGGAGTCATGCGAGGAGTGCTCATCCTCCTCGAAGGCTCAGATTGGGGGGTCAAAATGTGTGTGGATGCAACCAAGATGAGAAAAAAAGGAGAGATAGGTAGTATGTTTGAGGAAAGGAACCTGGATGTTTTGGCTCTGAGTGAAACGAAGATCAAGGGTAAAGGGAAAGGGTGGTTTGGGAATGTTTTGGGACTAAAGTCGGGGATTGGTGAGAGGACAAGAGCAAAGGAAGGAGTAGCACTACTCCTGAAGCAGGAGTTGTGGGAGTATGTGATAGAGTGTAAAAAAGTAAACTCCATATTGATATGGGTAAAACTGAAAGTGGATGAAGACAGATGGGTTATTATTGGTGCCTATGCACCTGGGCATGAGAAGAAAGATCATGAGAGGCCAAGAGTTTTGGGAGCAGCTTAGTGAGTTTGTTAGCAGCTTTGATGCACGAGACCGGGTAATAGTGATGGGTGATTTGAAAGCAAAGGTGAATAATGTGGCAGTTGAGGGTATAATTGGTGTACATGGGGTGTTCAGTGTTGTAATGGAAATGTTGAAGAGCTTATAGATTAGTGTGCTGACAACGGAGTGGTGATTGGGAATACCTGTTTTAAAAAGAGAGATACACATAAGTATACGTATGTAAATAAGAGAGATGGCCAGAGAGCGTTATTGGATTACGCGTTAATTGATAGGCGCGTGAAAGAGAGACTTTTGGACGTTAATGTGCTAGAGGGGCAACAGAGGGATGTCTAATCATTATCTTGTGGAGGCGAAGGTGAAGATTTGTAGAGGTCTTCAGAACAGAAAAGAGAATGTTGGGCTGAAGAGAGTGGTGAGAGTAAGTGAGCTTGGGAAGGAGACTTGTGTGAGGAAGTACCAAGAGAGATTGAGTGCAGATGGAAAAAGGTGAGAGCAAAGGACGTAAGGGGAGTGGGGGATGAATGGGATGTATTTAGGGAATCAGTGATGGCTTCCGCAAAAGATGCCTTTGGCATGAGAAAGGTGGGATGTGGGCAGAATAGAAAGGGTAGTGAGTGGTGGGATGAAGAAGTAAGATCGTTAGTGAAAGAGAAGAGAGAGGAATTTGGACGATTTTTGCAGGGAAACAGTGCAAATGACTGAGAGATGTATAAAGTAAAGGGGCAAGGAGTCAAGAGAAAGGTGTAAGAGGTGAAATAGAGGGCAAATGAGAGTTGGGGTGAAAAAGTATCATTAGATTTTAGGGAGAATGATATGATATAAGACAAGAGAACAAATGGGAACATCGGTGAAGGGGGCTAATGGAGAGGTAATAAGAAATAGGGGTGAGGTGAGAGGGAGATGGAGTGGGTATTTTGAAGGTTTGTTGAATGTGTTTGATGATAGAGTTGCAGACATAGGGTGTTTTGGTCGAGGTGGTGTGCGAAGTGAGAGGGTCAGGGAGAATGGTTTGGTGAACAGAGAAGAGGTAGTGAAAGCTTTGCGGAAGATGAAAGCCGGCAAGGCGGCGGGTTTGGATGGTATTGCAGTGGAATTTATTGAAAAAGGGGGTGACTGTTGTTGACTGGTTTGTGACGATATTCAATGTATGTGTGGTTCATGGTGAAGTGCTTGAGGATTGGCGGAATGCATGCATAGTGCCAATGTACAAAGGCAAAGGGGATAGTGGTGAGTATTCAAATTACAGAGGTATGTTTGTTGAGTATTCCTGCTAAATTATATGGGAGGGCATTGATTGAGAGGGGTAAAGGAATGTACAAAGCATCAGACTGAGGAAGAGCAGTGTGGTTTCACAAGTGGTAGAGGAAGTGTGGATCAGGTGTTTGCTTTGAAGAATGTATCTGAGAAATATTTAGAAAAAACAAATGGATTTGTATGTAACATTTATGGATCTGGAGAAAGCACATGATAGAGTTTATAGAGATGCACTGTGGAAGGTATTAAGAGTATATGGTGTGTGAGGCAAGCTGCTAAAAGCAGTGAAAAGTTTTTATCGAGATGTAAGGCATGTGTACGAGCAGAAAGAGAGGAAAGTGATTGGTTCCCATAGAAAGTCGGTTTGCGGCAGGGGTGCGTGATGTCTTCATGGCTGTTTAATTTGTTTATGGATGGGGTTGTTAGGGAGGTGAATGCAAAAGTTTTGGAGAGAGGGGTAAGCATGCAATCTATGTGAATAAGAGGGCTTGGGAAGCGAGTCAGTTGTTGTTTGCTGATGATACATTGCTGGTGGCTGATTCCGATGAGAAACTGCAGTGGCTGGTGACTGAGTTTGGTAAAGTGTGTGAGAGAAGAAAGCTGAGAGTAAATGCGAATAAGAGCAAGGTTATCAGGTTCAGTAGGGTTGAGGGGTAAGTTAATTGGGAGGTAGGTTTGAATGGAGAAAAGCTGGAGGAAGTGAAATGTTTTAGATGTCTGGGAGTGGATTTAGCAGCTAATGAAACCATGGAAGTGGAAGTGAGTCACAGGGTTGGGGAGGGTGCAAAGGTTCTGGGAGCGTGGAAGAATGTGTGGAAGGTGAGAACGTTACCTTGGAGAGCAAAAATGGGTATGTTTGTAGGAATAGTGGTTTCAAAAAAGTTACATGCTTCGAGGAGTGGACTATAGATACGCTTGTGCGGAGGAGAGTAGATGTGTTGGAAATGAGATGTTTGAGGACAATATGTGGTGTGAGGTGGTTTGATCGCGTAAGTAATGAAAGGGTAAGAGAGATGTTTGGTAATAAAAAGAGTGTGGTTGAGAGAGCAGAGGAGGGTGTATAGAAAATGGTTTAGTCACATATAGAGAATGAGTGAAGAAAGATCGACAAAGAGGATATATGTGTCAGAGGTGGAGAGAACGAGGAAAAGTGGGAGACCAAATTAGATGTGGAAGGATGGAGTGGAAAGATTTTGAACGACCTGGGCCTGAACATGCAGGAGGGTAAAAGGCATGCAAGGAATAGTGTGAATTGGAAAGATATGGTTTATCGGGGTCGACGTGCTGTCAATGGATTGAACCAGGGCATGTGAAGTGTCTGGGGTAAACCATGAAAAGTTTTGTGGGCCTGGATGTGGAAAGCTAGAGACTGACTGTGAACGAATGTGGCTTTGTTGAATAAGGATGAGACGTACATCACTCTACTCAAATCCTCTCTGTCCCTATCATGCTTTACACCCTCTTGCATGTTCAAGCGCTGATCATTTAAAGCATCTTTCATTTCATCCTTCCATTTCCTTAATTCCTCCTTTTCCTCGTTCTCTCCACTTCCGCCCTGTATACTCTCTTAGTCATCCTTTCCTCACACATCCTCTGCATATGTCTAAACCATTTCAGCAATGCATCCACAGCTCTTTCATGAACACTCTTACTGCCACACTTCTCTCTCTTACCCTATCATTTCTTATTCGATTATCCTTCCTCTTACCACATGTCCACATCCAGGTATCCAAAACCTTCTCTTCCTCAAATATATCAGATCCAACTCATTCACCCTCGTTTACATACTTTTGTCTGAGGACCATGCCTCGCATCCACATAGCACCAACGGGATTAGAATAGTTCCTTCAGGCATATCCACTTATGACTCTCACGTCCCAAGCACACCACACCTGATACGCTATCATCTAACACATTCAAGTGTTCTAGTTCCATTTTCTCTTCACTTTTTCCTGTTTTCACTTCCCTATCTTCTCCCTTCATAACTTTCGTCCTTCTTCTCCCTGATGTTTACTGACGCTGTATCCCCCAAGTCTCATTTGCTTTTATTTTCAGCCCCTGCACCTTCCTCTTGACCTTCAGCTACTTCCCTTAGTATATATCTGTCACTTACACTTCCTTCTTGTAGCTAACGCCTATATACCTCTTTACTCTTTTAGTAAACAGTGAACGTCCTCATCCCATAACTTTCTACCCTTTCTCATTTGCACATGTCACACTTTCTGCATGCCATACGTTTCTCCCACACATGCCAATACCACTTCCCAAAATTGTTAGTGTTCCTCACCCACTCTCTTAGTTTGGTTTACTCATACCTTTGCCATTCTTCGCCAAATATCTCCTGGTTCCTCCAGACAAAAGATTCTTTTCCACTTACCCTCAATTTGATTATCCTATTCCCACCCATATCATTTCCTATTTTTCTTAGGCCTCTATAAACGTTCACCTTCACCTCCAGGAAGAGCGGATTAGATATCCTACCAGCTGCCCCTTCTCAACAGATTGACGTCCAGAACGTTTATCTCTAGTACACCCATCAGCTAAGAGGAAAATCTAACCCCGTTTACCATCACCTCCAGTTACTCATATATACGTACGTATGTCCCCTCTCCCCCTTTAAACAAAGTGTTCCTAATCACCAGTTCATTTTCAGCACATGACTCCACAGACTGTTCACCGTTTTCATGTACAATGGATGCTCATACCCAAGTTATGCTTGCAACTGGTGCATCACCTATCAAACTTACAGAATCTCTGATTCATATATATATATATATATATATATATATATATATATATATATATATATATATATATATATATATATATATATATATATATATATATATATATATATATATATATATATATATATATATATATAATCCCTGGGGATAGGGGAGAAAGAATACTTCCCACGTATTCCCTGCGTGTCGTAGAAGGCGACTAAAAGGGGAGGGAGCGGGGGGCTGGAAATCCTCCCCCTTTTTTTTTTTTTTTTTAATTTTCCAAAAAAAGGAACAGAGAAGGGGGCCAGGTGAGGATGTTCCCTCAGAGGCCCAGTCCTCTGTTCTTAACGCTACCTTGCTGATGCGGGAAGTGGCGAATAGTTTGAAATATATATATATATATATATATATATATATATATATATATATATATATATATATATATATATATATATATATAGATATCCACTCCCAGATATCTAAAACACTTCACTTCCTCCAGTTTTTCTCCATTCAAACTCACCTCCCAATTGACTTGACCCTCAACCCTACTGTACCTAATAACCTTGCTCTTATTCACATTTACTCTTAACTTTCTTCTTCCACACACTTTACCAAACTCCGTCACCAGCTTCTGCAGTTTCTCCCATGAATCCGCCACCGGCGCTGTATCATCAGCGAACAACAACTGACTCACTTCCCAAGCTCTCTCATCCCCAACAGACTTCATACTTGCCCCTCTTTCAGCGGATGGAACCATGGAAGCGGAAGTGGATCATAGGGTGGGGGAGGGGGCGAAAATTTTGGGAGCCTTGAAAAATGTGTGGAAGTCGAGAACATTATCTCGGAAAGCAAAAATGGGTATGTTTGAAGGAATAGTGGTTCCAACAATGTTGTATGGTTGCGAGGCGTGGGCTATGGATAGAGTTGTGCGCAAGAGGATGGATGTGCTGGAAATGAGATGTTTGAGGACAATGTGTGGTGTGAGGTGGTTTGATCGAGTAAGTAACGTAAGGGTAAGAGAGATGTGTGGAAATAAAAAGAGCGTGGTTGAGAGAGCAGAAGAGGGTGTTTTGAAATGGTTTGGGCACATGGAGAGAATGAGTGAGGAAAGATTGACCAAGAGGATATATGTGTCGGAGGTGGAGGGAACGAGGAGAAGAGGGAGACCAAATTGGAGGTGGAAAGATGGAGTGAAAAGGATTTTGTGTGATCGGGGCCTGAACATGCAGGAGGGTGAAAGGAGGGCAA
>NC_092238.1:15541308-15556308 GCF_036320965.1 Panulirus ornatus | reverse complement strand
TACATATATACCCATGCACACAATTCACACTGTCTGCCTTTATTCATTTCAATCGCCACCTCGCCACACATGGAATACCATCCCCCTCCCCCCTCATGTGTGCAAGGTAGCGCTAGGAAAAGACAACAAAGGCCCCATTCGTTCACACTCAGTCTCTAGCTGTCATGCTATAATGCCCGAAACCACAGCTCCCTTTCCACATCCAGGCCCCACACAACTTTCCATGCTTTACCCCAGACGCTTCACATGCCCTGATTCAATCCACTGACAGCACGTCAACCCCGGTATACCACATCGATCCAATTCACTCTATTCCTTGCCCTCCTTTCACCCTCCTGCATGTTCAGGCCCCGATCACTCAAAATCTTTTTCACTCCATCTTTCCACCTCCAATTTGGTCTCCCACTTCTCGTTCCCTCCACCTCCGACACATATACACTCTTGGTCAATCTTTCCTCACTCATTCTCTACATGTGCCCAAACCATTTCAAAACACCCTCTTCTGCTCTCTCAACCACGCTCTTTTTATTTCCACACATCTCTCTTACCCTTACATTACTTACTCGATCAAACCACCTCACACCACACATTGTCCTCAAACATCTCATTTCCAGCACATTCACCCTCCTGCGGACAACTCTATCCATAGCCCACGCCTGCAACCATACAACATTGTTGGAACCACTATTCCTTCAAACATACCCATTTTTGCTTTCCGAGATAATGTTCTCGACTTCCACACATTCTTCAAGGCTCCCAGGATTTTCGCCCCGTCCCCCACCCTATGATTCACTTATAGTATTATTGTTGCTGAAGGCAACATTTACATTAAAGGATTTAAGCAACATAGGAAGTAAAGTAAAATTATTATTAAAAGTGAGATCTAACAGATTCTTGGTGTCAATGGGAGGTTTGGGCTCAACTCTATAAAATGATTTCTTTGCTAGCTTAAGGGATTTATCAATGAAAGATCTTGGGTACTCTAACTTAGATCCAATAGAATATATCTTCTCAAACTCATCCTCAATAAACTTTGGACTGCAAATAAGTTATGCCCTAAGGAACATAGATTGAAATGATGATAATTTAACTCTGGTGAATTATGTACTTGCGAATTTGCATGGTTGAAGTGTGTACTGACATGCATACATGAGTGGAGTATTTATTCTACACTTGGTTGAAGCATGTACTTCTTGTATATAATAGATGTCAAGTATGTGGTTTGTGTATTCATGCGTGAGTTATATACTTACAGGTACACATGGTTGAAATATGTTCTGAAGTTTATACACGGGTGAAGTATGTAGTACAAGTGGCTGAAGTATGTACTAAGATGTATACATTAATGAAGCATGTGATAACATCTATACATGGTTTAGGTATGTATTTACGAGTATACATGAATGAAAGATGCGATATCATCTATACGTGGTTGTATGTATTTACATGTATATATGGGTGAATTATGTACTTAGGTACATGGTGAAACATGTGATTACATCTATATATAGTTCAAGTGAGTACTTTCTTGTTTACATGGGTGGAGTATGTACGTATATCTATATATGAGTGATGTATTTACTCATGCACATGGATGAAGCATGCACTTACATGTACACATGTTTAAAGTATGTAGTTACTAGGAAATATGTGTGCAGTATGTACTTAGTGTAAACAGTGGTGAAGTATGAATTCACATGTAAATATGGTTGAATTATGTACATATATGCATAATTGGCCTACTTACTTATGTATAAACTTGCATGACGTAAGTACTTATATGTAAACTTGGTTGAAGTATGTACTTGCATGGAAAGAGGGCAAAGTATGTACTTACATGTAAACATGCGTGAGGTATGTACTTACATGTAAACATGGTTACTGTATGTACTCAGACAAACATGGTTGAAGTATGTACTCACATGTAAACATGGGCAAAATGTGCAATTACTCATAAATATGGGTGACGTATATACTCATATAAAAACATGGCTGACGTATGTACTGACAAGCATATATGGATGAAGTATGTACTTATGTGTATATATGGCTGAAGTATATACTTACGAGTACACATGGTTGAATTTTGTTACGTCTGTACATGGCTGAAGTATGAACTTACGAGTAGACATGGGTGAATTATGTATTTAGGTGTACACACTTTTGAGATATGTGACTGCATCTATACATGGTAGAAACATGCGCGTATGTCAATACGTGGGTGAATCATATACTCTGGTGTATACATGGTTAAGATATTTGATTACATCTATACATAGTTCAAGTATATCCTTACGTGTATTCATGGGTGAAGTTTGTACTTACATAAGTGAATTATGTACTCTGGTCATTACATGGTTGAGGTATTTGATTACATCTATACATAGTTCAAGTATGTACTTACGTGTATTCATGGGTGAAATATGTACTTACGTCTATACATGGGTGGAGCATGTATCCACTTATATACATGGATGAAGCATGTAATTGCGTGTACACATGTTTGAAGTATATGCTTCCATATAAACGTGGGTGTAGTATATACTTACTTATAAACATGGGTGATGTATGTACTTACATGTAAATGTGGATTAAGTATGCACTCACTTGTATACATCGTTGATAAACATGGTCGAAGTATGTAGTTATATGGAAACATAGTTGAAATATGTGCTTACATGTAAACGTCGGTGAAGTATGTACTTACATGTGACTGCAGTTGAAGTATGCGCTTGCATATAAATATAGGTGAAGTATACATATGCATGTAAATATGTGTGAAGCATGTACTTAAAGGTAAACGTAGTTGAATATGTACTTACATGTGAATATATTTGAGGTGTGAGCTTACGTATAGATATGGGTGAAGTATGTATTTACATGTAAACATGGTTGAAGCATGGACTTAGATGTAAACATGGTTAAAGTATGTGCTTACTTATAAACATAGTTGAAGTATGGACTTACATGCATACATAGCTGGAGTATGAGCTTTCATTTACATTTGACATATGGACTTATGAGGCATGCACTCACGTGTAGAAATGGGTCAAGTTTGTACTCACATGTAAACACGGTTGAAGTATGTAATCACACGTAAACATTTTTGAAGTATGTATTCACATGTAACCAAAGGTGGGGTATGTCCTCCCATGTAAACGTGGTCGAAGTTTCTACTCACATGTAAACATGGGTGAGGTATGTTCTCCCTCCTTGTAAACATGGTGAAGTTTGTACTCACATGTAAACATAAAAAGTTCAGTGAGTGTCTCCTCATAAGGGGGAACAACCTCTCGCAGTACAACAGAAATCTTAGAGAAAAAAAAGATTTTCTTTCTCTTGCATAAATGATTATGTTGCCTGGAGTGCAGCCAACAGCAGGTACTGCACTAGGATTCTGTGCAGCAAATCACAACTCAGATTCTCATGTGTGTCAAACGTTATGAATCTGGTACATGTTACCTTCCATGATGCCACTGGTGTATCCTCACCTCTCTCTCTCTCTCTCTCTCTCTCTCTCTCTCTCTCTCTACGTCCCATTTCCTGTCTCCAGGTGACCTTCCAGGCCTTTGTTCCTTTCACTGGGTGACTCTCCAAGCTCCCTTCCTTCTTTTCTTTTTTTTTTCCAGGTGACTCTTCTAGTCCTCCCTCCTCCCTCTCTGTCTCCCCACTTTCTATTCACACTCAGGTGACCCCGCGCACCTCATCATCTAAGTCCCTCTCAGGGCGGCACCTCCACACAACTTGTGCATTACACAAGTCCTACAGACAGATAATACCCTTGGCGGGGAGGAGGTGGTGGTGTGCGGCCTGAGCCCCGTCTGTAGTGGCAGTTGCGACAAACGGGGACGTGAGCGGAGGGAAGAAGAAAGATAGCAACACTTCCTATACACTCCCTTCATTCCCTACCATAACTCCAGTTTGATAGTGGATAACATCGTTGCCTTAATATTTCAGTATGTAGATCGGGAGGCAGGGAAATGCTCGCACACCACCAGCCAGTCCGGGTCCATCGGGGTCACAGGTCATGCCGCTCTGGGATCGTCAGGGGTGGCGACAGGTGACCTCAAGCTTATTTCCTGACGTTTTTTTTTCAGTCTTGGAGTCTGTAAGGCTTAGTGACTAAAAACTGAAGCTACCGCCCACTACGTCAGGCTCCACGTGCAGAAGGTGAAGGCTTCCCAAGCGACTTGGTGCTAGGGTCGGTGTTGGCAACAGGGCTGGTGCTAGTATCAGGGCTAGGGCTAGGGTAAGGCGTGACAATGACTGCTCCACACACACACACACACACACACACACACACACACACACACACACACACACACACACACACACACACACACACACACACACACACACACACACACACACATACACACACACCAGAGCAGCTCACACAAACCTAGCCTGCCCCCTCCTCCACACCTCACCAAAGACTTTTGACAAAAGTTACCTGGTGAGAACAGAAGATCTTTTGTAACCTATCCACAGCCACCGCTCATAACACTAGCTCTGCTTGCCAAAAGCTAGGAATGTTGTATCGATGCCGAAATTATTTTCCTTCTGAGCAACTGTTCCATATTTACAGAGATCTAGTTCCCCTTATAATGGAGCACTTCTCGTATTCTCCTAGCCCGCCATTTCCCGCATGAGCGAGGTAGCGTTAGGAACAGATGATAGAGATTTCAAGGGAAAATTCCTCACTTGGATCTTTGCTCTGTTCCCTTTAAGTAGCCTTCTGCAAACACGTAGGATATACGTGGGCAGTATTCTTTCTCTCCTATCACAAGGGATACTACATACATACATATATATATACATATATATACATAAGTTCCCAAGTGCACTTTCGTGTAATAATCACATCATCAGGGGAGACACAAGAAAGAAATGTAAGTCAGTTGATATGCATCGAAGAGACGAAGCTAAGACACCATGGTAAACATGCGATTGTCTTGAACAATCGTATATATATATATATATATATATATATATATATATATATATATATATATATATATATATATATATATATATATATATATATATATATATATATATATATATATATATATATATTTATTTATTTATTTATTTAATTTGCTTTGTCGCTGTCTCCCGCGTTTGCGAGGTAGCGCAAGGAAACAGACGAAAGAAATGGCCCAACCCACTCCCATACACATGTATATACATACACGTCCACACACGCAAATATACATACCCATACATCTCAATGTACACATATATATACACACACAGACACATACATATATACCCATGCACACGATTCACACTGTCTGCCTTTAATTCATTCCCATCGCCACCTCGCCACACATGGAATAACATTCCCCCTCCCCCCTCATGTGTGCGAGGTAGCTCTAGGAAAAGACAACAAAGGCCCCATTCGTTCACACTCAGTCTCTAGCTGCCATGCAATAATGCCCGAAACCACAGCTCCCTCTCCACATCCAGGCCCCACAGAACTTTCCATGGTTTACCCCAGACGCCTCACATGCCCTGATTCACTCCATTGACAGCACGTCGACCCCGGTACACCACATCGATCCAACCCACTCTATTCCTTGCCCGCCTTTCACCCTCCTGAATGTTCAGGCCCCGATCACACAAAATCTTTTTCACTCCATCTTTCCACCTCCAATTTGGTCTCCCACTTCTCCTCGTTCCCTCCACCTCTGACACATATATCCTCTTGGTCAATCTTTCCTCACTCATTCTCTCCATGTGCCCAAACCATTTCAAAACACCCTCTTCTGCTCTCTCAACCACGCTCTTTTTATTTCCACACATCTCTCTTACCCTTACATTACTTACTCGATCATACCACCTCACACCACATATTGTCCTCAAACATCTCATTTCCAGCACATCCACCCTCCTGCGCACAACTCTATCTATAGCCCACGCCTCGCAACCATACAACATTGTTGGAACCACTATTCCTTCAAACATACCCATTTTTGCTTTCCGAGATAATGTTCTCGACTTCCACACATTCTTCAAGGCTCCCAGGATTTTCGCCCCCTCCCCCACCCTATGATTCACTTCCGCTTCCATGGTTCCATCCGCTGCCAGATCCACTCCCAGATATCTAAAGCACTTTACTTCCTCCAGAGCTGAGAGGGGGGCCGGGTGGGAATGTTCCCTCAGGGGCCCAGTCCTCTGTTCTTGGCGCTGCCTCGCTGTCGCGGGAGGAGGCGAATAGTATGAGGGAAGGAAAAGGAATATATATATGTATATATATATATATATATATATATATATATATATATATATATATATATATATATATATATATATATATATATATATATATATATATTGAATATATATATATATATTGAATATATATTGAATATATATTGTTGAATGTGTTTGATAATAGAGTGGCAGATATAGGGTGTTTTGGTCGAGATGGTGTGCAAAGTGAGAGGGTTAGGGAAAATGATTTGGTAAACAGAGAAGAGGTAGTAAAAGCTTTGCGGAAGATGAAAGCCGGCAAGGCAGCAGGTTTGGATGGTATTACAGTGGAATTTATCAAAAAAGAGGGTGACTGTATTGTTGACTGATTGGTAAGGTTATTTAATGTATGTATGATTCATGGTGAGGTGCCTTAGGATTGGCGGAATGCGTGCATAGTGCCATTGTACAAAGGCAAAGGGGATAAGAGTGAGTGCTCAAATTACAGAGGTATAAGTTTGTTGAGTATTCCTGGTAAATTATATGGGAGGGTGTTGATTGAGAGGGTGAAGGCATGTACAGAGCATCAGATTAGGGAAGAGCAGTGTGGTTTCAGAAGTGGTAGAGGATGTGTGGATCAGGTGTTTGCTTTGAAGAATGTATATGACAAATACTTAGAAAAGCAAATGGATTTGTATGTAGCATTTATGGATCTGGAGAATGCATATGATAGAGTTGACAGAGATGCTCTGTGGAAGGTACTAAGAATATATGGTGTGGGAGGCAAGTTGTTAGAAGCAGTGAAAAGTTTTTATCGAGGATGTAAGGCATGTGTACGTGTAGGAAGAGAGGAAAGTGATTGGTTCTCAGTGAATGTAGGTTTGCGGCAGGGGTGTGTGATGTCTCCATGGTTGTTTAATTTGTTTATGGATGGGGTTGTTAGGGAGGTGAATGCAAGAGTTTTGGAAAGAGGGGCAAGTATGAAGTCTGTTGTGGATGATAGAGCTTGGGAAGCGAGTCAGTTGTTGGTCGCTGATGATACAGCGCTGGTGGCTGATTCATGTGAGAAACTGCAGAAGCTGGTGACTGAGTTTGGTAAAGTGTGTGAAAGAAGAAAGTTAAGAGTAAATGTGAATAAGAGCAAGGTTATTAGGTACAGTAGGGTTGAGGGTCAAGTCAGTTGGGAGGTAAGTTTGAATGGAGAAAAACTGGAGGAGTGAAGTGTTTTAGATATCTGGGAGTGGATCTGGCAGCGGATGGAACCATGGAAGCGGAAGTGGATCATAGCGTGGGGAAGGGGGCGAAAATCCTGGGAGCCTTGAAGAATGTTTGGAAGTCGAGAACATTGTCTCCGAAAGCAAAAATGTCTATGTTTGAAGGAATAGTGGTTCCAACAATGTTGCATGGTTGCGAGGCGTGGGCTATGGATAGAGTTGTGCGCAGGAGGGTGGATGTGCTGGAAATGAGAAGTTTGAGGACAATATGTGGTGTGAGGTGGTTTGATCGAGTAAGTAATGTAAGGGTAAGAGAGATGTGTGGAAATAAAAAGAGCGTGGGCACATGGAGAGAATGAGTGAGGAAAGATTGTCCAAGAGGATATATGTGTCGGAGGTGGAGGGAACGAGGAGAAGTGGGAGACCAAATTGGAGGTGGAAAGATGGAGTGAAAAAGATTTTGAGTGATCGGGGCCTGCACATTCAGGAGGGTGAAAGGCGTGCAAGGAATAGAGTGAATTGGATCGATGTGGTATACTGGGGTCGACGTGCTGTCAATGGATTGAATCAGGGCATGTGAAGCGTCTGGGGTAAACCATTGAAAGTTCTGTGAGATCTGGATGTTGAAAGGGAGCTGTGGTTTCGGGCATTATTGCATGACAGCTGGAGACTGAGTGTAAGCGAATGGGGCCTTTGTTGTCTTTTCCTGGCGCTGCCTCGCGCACATGAGGGGGAAGGGGATGTTATTCCGTGTGTGGCGGGGTGGCGATGGGGGTTAGTAGGGGCAGACAGTGTGAATTGTGTGCATGTGTGTATATGTGTGTGTCTGTGTGTGTATATATGTGTGTACGTTGGGATGTGTGGGTGTGTATGTTTGCGTGTTTTTACGTGTGTGTGTGTGTGAATGTGTGTGGGAGTGGGTTGCGCCATTTCTTTCGTCTGTTTCCTTGCTTTGTCGCAAGCAAAATAAATAAATATATATATATATATATATATATATATATATATATATATATATATATATATATATATATATATATATATATATATATATATGTATATATATATTTTTTTTTTTTGCTTTGTCGCTGTCTCCCGCGTTTGCGAGGTAGCGCAAGGAAACAGACGAAAGAAATGGCCCAACCCACCCCCATACACATGTATATACATGCGTCCACACACGCAAATATACATACCTACACAGCTTTCCATGGTTTACCCCAGACGCTTCACATGCCTTGATTCAATCCACTGACAGCACGTCAACCCCGGTATACCACATCGCTCCAATTCACTCTATTCCTTGCCCTCCTTTCACCCTCCTGCATGTTCAGGCCCCGATCACAGAAAATCTTTTTCACTCCATCTTTCCACCTCCAATTTGGTCTCCCTCTTCTCCTCGTTCCCTCCACCTCCGACACATATATCCTCTTGGTCAATCTTTCCTCACTCATTCTCTCCATGTGCCCAAACCATTTCAAAACACCCTCTTCTGCTCTCTCAACCACGCTCTTTTTATTTCCACACATCTCTCTTACCCTTACGTTACTTACTCGATCAAACCACCTCACACCACACATTGTCCTCAAACATCTCATTTCCAGTACACCCACCCTCTTCCGCACAACTCTATCTATAGCCCACGCCACGGAACCATATAACATTGTTGGAACCACTATTATTTCAAACATACCCATTATCATTATCATACTTGATCGCCGTTTCCCGCGTCTCCCCAAAACTCACGAAGATGGATGCCCCATTAAACCAATTATATCATCTGTTAATTACCCTAGTTACAAATTATCTAAATGATTAGCAAAACACCTCAGCAATGTTCAAGGAAAACTCTCTTCATCGCATGTTATTAATAGCTTAGGTTTTGTAAACAAAGTTAGAAACATTGATTCGCCTGATCATAAACTCATTAGCTTTGATGTGAATTCCCTTTTCACTGAAGTTCCATTAATGAATCCATCACATATTTAAAGAGGAAATTGCTTGTTCTCAGTCTTGCCTTACCCCTGCCCATAAAAACTTTCATTGACTTAGTATAGCTTTGTGTTTCCAATGATGTTTTCTAAGATGATGAAGGTACTTTCTATAGGCAGAAATTTAGTCTTATCATAGGAAACCAACTTAGTCCTATTCTTAGTAACTTACTTATGGAACATTTTGAGACTTTAATTCTAACTTCAATCAACAATCAATCGAAAGTCTGGATTAGGTACGTGGACGATGTGTGGTCCTTGTGGCCATCCTCTCAAGATTGTGATATTTTCTTAAATGAATTAGATAACATCCACCCCACCATGAAATTCAAGATTGAATTGGAAAAAGAAGGCAAACTGCCCTTTCTAGGTGTGTTGATATATAAAGAATATGATCATTTGTCCATTAAGATCTACCGGATTTCTACCAACTCTAAGAGCAATATCTATTATTTCTCAGTACATGATTCTTTTATAAAAATGTCTGTAGTTATGTCCATGATCTTAAGATCACTGCGGATATGTGATCCCATAAGCCTGGTATACGAATATAGTCATATAAGACGTATCTTTAGGCAGTTATATTATCCCAATTGGTTTAAGAACAAAACTTATTGGAAAGCTAGGAAGACATTTTGTGCTTCTTGTAACAAAAATGTGACAAATGAGGATAAGTCTAAATGTTTAGTGTTGCCCTATTCACCCAAACTAGCTAATTTATGTTCCAAATAAAACAGTGCTTGCAATGTTGCTTTCCAGTACAATAACACTATCAGTAAGAACATAATACATAGCAGGCCAAATCATGCAACAATTATGAGTGTTATTGCCGTCAAATACAAGCTTAAGTATATATATATATATATATATATATATATATATATATATATATATATATATATATATATATATATATATATATATATTATGCCTGGGGATAGGGGAGAAACAATACTTCCTACGTATTCCCTGCGTGTCGTAGAAGGCGACTAAAAGGGGAGGGAGCGGGGGGCTGGAAATCCTCCCTTTTCATTATTTTTTTTTAAATTTTCCTAAAGAACGAACAGAGAAGGGGGCCAGGTGAGGAAATTCCCTCAAAGGCCCAGTTCTCTGTTCTCAACGCTACCTCGCTAACGCGGGAAATGGCGAATAGTTTGAAAGATAGATATATATATATATATATATATATATATATATATATATATATATATATATATATATATATATATATATTCTCACACGAATCAGCCACCGGCCCTGTATCATCAGCGAACAACAACTGACTCACTTCCCAAGCTCTCTCATCCACAACAGACTGCATACTTGCCCCTCTTTCCAAAACTCTTGCATACACCTCCCTAACAACCCCATCCATAAACAAATTAAGCAACCATGGAGTCATCACAAACCCCTGCCGCAAACCTACATTCACTGAGAACCAATCACTTTCTTCTCTTTCTACACGTACACATGCCTTACATCCTCGATAAAAAGTTTTCACTGCTTCTAACAACTTGCCTCCCACACCATATATTCTTAATACCTTCCACAAAACATCTCTATCAAATCTATCATATTCCTTCTCCAGATCCATAAATGCTACATACAAATCCATTTGCTTTTCTAAGTATTTCTTACATACAAACAAAGCAAACACCTGATCCACACATCCTGTACCACTTCTGAAGCCACACTGCTCTTCCCCAATCTGATGCTCTGTACATGCCTTCACCCTCTCAATCAATACCCTCCCATAATATTTCCCAGGAATACTCAACAAACTATACCTCTGTATAAGCGCAAGGAAGCTGGTGACTGAGTTTGGTAAAGTGTGTGAAAGAAGAAAGCTGAGAGTAAATGTGAATATGAGCAAGGTTATTAGGTATAGTAGGGTTGAGGGTCAAGTCAACTGGAAGATAAATTTGAATGGAGAAAAACTGGAGGAAGTAAAGTATTTTAGATATCTGGGAGTGGATTTGGCAGCGGATGGAACCATGGAAGCGGAAGTGAATCATAGGGTGGGGGAGGGGCGAAAGTTCTGGGAGCGCTGAAGAATGTTTGGAAGTCGAGAACATTATCTCGGAAAGCAAAAATGGGTATGTTTGAAGGAATAGTGGTTCTAACAATGTTATATGGTTGCGAGGCGTAGGCTATGGATACAGTTGTGCAGAGGAGGGTGGATGTGCTGGAAATGAGATGCTTGAGGACAATATGTGGTGTGAGGTGGTTTGATCGAGTAAGTAACAATAGGGTAAGAGAGATGTGAGGTAATAAAAAGAGTGTGGTTGAGAGAGCAGAAGAGGGTGTGTTGAAATGGTTTGGTCACATTGAGAGAATGAGTGAGGAAAGATTGACCAAGAGGATATATGTGTCAGAGGTGGAGGGAACCAGGAGAAGTGGGAGACCAAATTGGAGGTGGAAAGATGGAGTGAAAAAGATTTTGAGTGATCGGGGCCTGAACATGCAGGAGGGTGAAAGGCGTGCAAGGAATAGAGTGAACTGGAACGATGTGGTATACCGGGGTCGACGTGCTGTCAATGAATTGAACCAGGGCATGTGAAGCGTCTGGGGTAAACCATGGAAAGTTCTGTGGGGCCTGGATGTGGAAAGGGAGCTGTGGTTTCGGTGCATTATTACATGACAGCTAGAGACTGAGTGTGAACGAAAGTGGCCTTTGTTGTCTTTTCCTAGCGCTACCTCGCGCACATTTGGGGGGAATGGGGTGGTTATTTTCATGTGTGGCGGGGTGGCGAGGGGAATGAATAAGGGCTGCTTTTATTCATTCCCGTCGCCACTCCGGGACACATGTAATGACAACCCCCTCCCCATCGCAAGCGCGAGGTAACGCAAGCAAAAGAGACAAGAGCCATATTCGTTCACAATCAGTTTCTAGCTGTCATGTATAATGCACCTAAACCACAGCTTCCTTTCCACATCCAGGCTCCACAAAACTTTCCATGGTTTACCCAAGACGCTTCACATGCCCTGGTTCAATCCATTGACAGCACGTCGATCCCGGTACACTACATCGTTCCAATTCACTCCATTCCTTGCACGCCTTTCACCCTCCTGCATGTTCAGGCCCCGATCACTCAAAATCTTTTTCATTCCATCTTTCCACCTCCAATTTGGTCTCCCACTTCTCCTCGTATCCTCCACCTCTGACACATAAATCCTCTTTGCAAATCTTTCCTCACTCATTCTCTCCATGTGACCAAACCACTTCAAAACACCCTCTTCTGGCTCTCTGAACCACACTCTTTTTATTACCACACACCTCTCTTACCCTTCATTACTTACTCGACCAAACCACCTCGCACCACATATTGTCCTCAAACATCTCCTTTCCAACACATGCACCCTTCTCCGCGCGACACCGTCTATAGCCCACGCCTCGCAACCATATAACATTGATGGAACCACTTTTCCTTCAAACATACCCATTTTTGCTCTCCGAGATAACCTTCTCGCCTTCCACACATTCTTCAACGCTCCCAGAACCTTCGCCTCTTCCTCTACCCTGTGACTCACTTCTGGTACCATGGTTCCATCTTGCTGCTAAATCCACTCCCAGATACCTAAAACACTTCACTTCCTTCAATTTTTCTCCATTCAAACTTACCTCCCAGTTGACTTGTCCCTCACCCCTACTGAAGCTAATAACCTTGCTCTTATTCACATTTACTCTCAGCTTTCTTCTTTCACACACTTTTCCGAACTCAGTCACCAACCAGTCAAATGAATTTGTATGTTGCATTTATGGAGAGTAGGAAGACAGGAAAGTGATTGGTTCCCAATAAATGTCGGTTTGCTGCAGGGGTGTGTGATGTCTCCATGGTTGTTTAATTTGGAGAGTGGGGCAAGTATGCAGTCTGTTATGGATGAGAGGGCGTGGGAAGTGAGTCAGTTGTTGTTCGCTGATGATACAACGCTGGTGGCTGACTCGGGTGAGAAACTGCAGAAGCTGGTGACTGAGTTTGGTAAAGTGTGTGAAAGAAGAAAGCTGAGAGTAAATGTGAATAAGAGCAAAGTGATCAGGTTCAGTAGGATTGAGGGACATGTTAATTGGGAGGTAAGTTTTAATTGAGAAAAACTGGAGGAAGTGAAGTGTTTTAGATATCTGGGAGTGGATGTAGCAGCAAGATGGAACCATGGAAGCGAAAGTGAATCACACGGAGGGGAAGGGGGCGAGTGCTCTGGGAGCGTTGAAGAATGTGTGGAAGGCGAGAACGTTACTTCGGAGAGCAAAAATGAGTATGTTTGAAGGAATAGTGGTTCCAACAATGTTATATGGTTGCGAGGCATGGGCGGAGGAGGGTGGATGTGTTGGCAATGAGATGCTTGAGAACAATATGTTGTATGAGGTGGTTTAATCGAGTAAGTAATGAAGGGGTAAGAGAGATGTGTGGTTATAAAAAAAGAGTGTGGTTGAGAGAGGTGCATTGAAATGGTTCGGTCACATGGAGAGAATGAGTGAGGAAAGATTGACAAGAGGATATATTGTCAAAGGTGGAGGGAACGAGAAGTGGGAGACCAAATTGGAGGTGGAAGAATGGAATGAAAAAGATTTTAAGCGATCGGGGCCTAAACATACAGGAGGGTGAAAGGCGTGCAAGGAACAGAGTGAATTAGAACGATGTGGTACACCAGGGTCGACTTGCTGTCAATGGATTGAACCAGGGCATGTGAAGCGTCTGCGATAAACCATGGAAAGTGTTGTGGGGCTAGGATGTGGAAAGGGAGCTATGGTTTCGGTACATTACACTTGATAGCTAGAGACCGAGTGTGACCGAATGTGGCCTTTGTTGTGTATTCTTAGCGCAACCAAGCGCGTGCGCGAGGGGAGAGGGGTGCCATTTCATGTGTGGCGGGGTGGCGACGAGAATGGATGAAAGCAGCGAGTATGACTATGTACATGTGTATATATGTATATGTCTGTGTATGTGTATGTATGTATACGTACTTTGAAATGTAAAATAATGTATATGTGCCTTTGTGGGCGTTTATGTATATGCATGCGTATGTGGGTGGGTTGGGCCATTCTTTCTTCTGTTTCCTTGCGCTACCTCGCTATCGCAGGAGACAGCGACTAAGTATAACAAATAAATGAATATATATATATATATATATATATATATATATATATATATATATATATATATATATATATACATATTGATGATGTTAATAATGGTCTGTGTTGCTAGGTATCAAAATTCGCTGGTGATAGAAAGCTGGGAAATAAATCTAAAAGTGAACTTAAACGTCTTCAGCTTCAGACTGACATAGGCAGGTTGATGGACTGAGCTCATTGGTGACAAATGAATTTTAACATCAACAAGTGCAAAGTTTTACGTATCGGTAGCGAAAAAATGAAAAGACAAGCGCTAGTATGAATTCCGTTGAACTGAAGAAGGTAGATGAGGAAAAAGACTTGAACATAATAATCTATGGTGACCTAAAGCCGAGTAAGGAGTGCAGAGAAACAGTGAACAGGGCGAACAAAATTCTTGGATTCATAGGTATGGCCTTTGGATTTAAGTCTAAGGAAATCATCATTACTCTTTACTGTTCACTACTTCGTTCCCATACTGAAC